>NC_141147.1:135746309-135897380 GCF_053477565.2 Lygodium microphyllum
ATTTTCTAATTGAGGAGAATGAGGAGGCAAGATGTCTTCACTGTGCTAGTTTTAAAGCCACTAAGGAAGCTCATTTCACTTCATAATTCTTACCAATATTCTTGTTTAGTAATTTGTGAAAAGTGAGTGTGTCTTTCTTTCTTGCAGGTTCTTGAAGACTCCTCACACAAGGGCAAGGGGTATAATGATGAACTTGACCAACCTGTACAGTTGTTGTCATACTGTAGAAGACATCGACAAGGAAAAGAGGAAAGAGATACCTTCAGCCATCATGCAATGTTGGATGGCCAAAAACTGAGGGGTGACATTGATAATCCTCCTCTAAAAAATGAATCTGGATGTGCTCGAACAGGTATGTAAAACAAGGCAGTCTTGCTGTGTGATCTTGCAGGGTAGGTAAACTCACACAAATTTTTAATTGATCCAACTTTAGAGGCTTACAACTCTGCTGCGAGGCGGGGACGGCAGGAACCTGCAGTTCGAGCAGCTGCATCAGCTAAGAGGCAGTATGTGGAAAAAATGCCTTATCATGTAGGTGGCTTCTCTAGAAGTACAAAGCAATTGCAAACAAGAAGATCACTGAGCCAGGGAGGCTCTAAAGATGTTGTGCCTGACGGAAACAGAAATGATGTTATTGTTAATGTTGGGGCCGAAGACCTCTCTAATGTCTTATCAGTTTCAGACAGATATCATCAGATGCGTTCCACATTGAAGCTGAGATTGACATTTGGTGAGCTTGCTACCTCTGCACCAATGGTTATATATCTGGAAAAAAATGGCAAAACATTTGTGTCAATTTTAAGAATCTGGCAAGTGGCATTTTGGCTTAATCATGTTATCATGCTTACCACACCCATTGGGGTGATTTATGAGCAGCAAAGAATCAAGTAGTATTGGTGTCACTAAGGGAATTTTAGCACCAAATCTACCTGTTTCAAGATCATTTTTAACACCATCCTTGCTTGAAAATGTTGGCCTGTGTAATTTATTGTTTACTATTTGTGGTTTGAGGACAGGAAAGTCATCTATCCATGGGTGGGGTGTGTTTGCAAAGAAGAGACATCGTGCTGGAGACATGGTATTTATCCTTCTGCAAGTGAAGAGGCTCACTAATGTTTTGCATTTTTAACGTTTGTACAGATTGGATTCTTCTGAAATGGGCAATGATGCTTTTGCAGGTCATTGAATATGCTGGTGAAACAGTCAGACCCATAGTAGCTGATTTGAGAGAACGATTTATCTACAATTCACTGGTGGTATGTTTCAGTCAAAAACAATGCTTTTTGGACTTTCAATCTGAATCTGGGGCATATCTCTGCTCAATGGCATGTGCTTGAATTTTCTAAGTATGCAACTGCTTTTACATACATCTTGATTGTGAACTGTTTCTGTTCATCCTAAGGATGAGTGGAGCTGGGAGATGATAGTTTGTTTCAATACTGTCATTTCACCGCTGCCTATGAGATGTATTTGCTTATCCAATACAAAGAGCTGACTTGTCATTCCATATTTGCTATTTCTTTGTATGAACTGTTGCTGTTTCTAACAAGTAGGCCATTGTTGTTCCTGTTTCAGTTTCCATGGAACTATTGGAAGGGGGGGAGGGATGTCAACAATAAGATATTTATAGAGGCATTTATTATTTCTAGCTTAGATTTTACTCGTTTTTTGTGGCATTAGATGGTTTCTATCGTATAAGTGCTATAATGAGCTTATGACAATGGATAGGAGTTGCATTTGGACACTATGATGCCACACTGGGTGTAAAAGTATATTTTAGGATCTAACAGGGTTAGGACTCAGCAAAACTGCTCAGAATCACCTGATTGTGATACGCAATAAGCAAAGCAGAGATTATTTTGACCACAAAACTGTAATCACCATGGTTAGTTGGGCAATTTCAAGTTCAATATTGGCTCAATATAGTTTCATAGCTCTGTCTATTTTCACTCCTCTTGGTCAGAATCTAGCATCAGTCTCAAAAGTAGAACATGCAAGTATCACACAATCAAAGTGTGGAAAACACTGACCCACTGTTGCAACCAGAGGTACAAAGGTAACTAAGTCAAATTGTAAAAGTGAGTGCTGTTCAAAGAGTTATGTACTCAGTACAAGTGTGCCTTCATCTTGTGAACAGGGTTTGGGGGGTCCACAAAAAGCATAAGCACATGGGCATCAAAGGGGCCATGCTTGTTGATGTGGATATAAGACTAGGAGGTTGCACCAAAGACTCACAGTAAAGTTTTACATTATAACAGCGGCTGGATCTGTCATCTGAGAGCTAACTACAGCATTCGACAGTGGGGCTCTGGTCTGGAATTTGAGCACTTGTCTAAAACCTCTTGTGGAGACTTGTCCATGAATACTGGAGACTTGTCTAAAACCTCTTGTGGAACAAGTAGTGGAATCTCCCATCAAATTCATAATGGATTGAGCTTTCATGTATAGCATTTCTCATTTTTTTGCCTCTAGGTGTCGTAGCAGGCATATGCAGTTTTCTAGGGTTTTTGCTTCAGTGTTGCCAGTCTATCCGTAATAGCTGGTAAAATGAGGTCCAAGCTCCACCTGTCACGCATCTCAACTCATGGGAAAGGTGAGGTTAGGTGTGTCCTAAAAAACCATTGGGTGGAAGGTGGAGAAGATGGTCCTAGGAAATGTTGATCCTTGTGGCTATGTTCATTTCGTATATTGAGATTTTCGACTTTGTTTGTTACCCTATTGATCATTATTGCTGAGGGGTCTTTTAATTACAGAATTCTATTTTTGTCCAACTGACTGAATAGCTGCAGTTAATGTCCTCTGGGTACGTTGTCTAACAATATCCGTGTTGGTAATCTTATTGAGCTTTGTGGGTGAGATCAAAGTCAAGGACCTGTGCCCTAAATTGGAATAAGAGAAGCACAACGAATAACATTCTTACCTTGGCATGCTAGCACTTGCATCTCCGTCCAGTCCTATAAATTGATGACTTCTAGTGCCACTATTGGGTATGTAATGTCATCTATGAAAATGTCTGTAGTTTGTGTATGGACATTACTGTATGGAAGTGCTGCTCATATATCTACTCTAGGTTCCCCCTTCTCCTATGTTAAAAACTGAGCGTCCATACTGGTGCACTAAGAGTAATGTGGGAATGAATAATTTAATGGAAGTGCTGCTCATATATCTACTCTCTCATGCAGGTTATTATTATCACTAGAGGTCTGTCCATGGGTTTCCAGCCAGGATAAACCTCCTCTTTCCCTCACGTCTAGGTTCCCCCTTCTCCTATGTTAAAAACTGAGCGTCCATACTGGTGCACTAAGAGTAATGTGGGAATGAATAATTTATCAAAAAGCCACTGCATCATCGCTATTGCATGTATGAGGCTTGCCAATGTAGTGCTTAATGCTCCTAGTTTTAAATCCTTGTGTGAATCTGGCCTTGGCTGATTGCTGCATGAAGAGTTTAGGCACTAAGATGCGGACAATGCCATCTTCGTATAGTAGGATTAGATCATCCATGTCACAACTCCCATCACCCTTTATCTAGGAAATCCTTGTTTGTCTGTGTAGTTTGGCACTTCATCAGTGTACATGTTAAAAAGACTGGGGGACAAGGCCTCCTTGCCTCACCCCCATGTTGATCAACACTTCATGTGAATTTCCGCCGTGGGCTATGACATCTCATATGTTCATGTATCCCCCATACTATCTACATTGGAATCTTTACGACTTACACCTCTTAGCTCTGAGACAACATCATATGGCTTAAAAAATCTATGTCTATATCTCTACAATGTGCAACCTAGCCGTTACAATGATGGCCCAAAATGTACATAGGTTTCACTGTACAGTAGCCTTTTCTAAAGTGTACTTGTCACGCACCAAGATTGATCCATAAATTTTGGCCAAATAATGAGCAACCATAATTATTTGATGGTTACAACACGAAGCTCCCTAGCCCCTCACACTACTGCGACCATCACGCCCAGCTCTTCCCCCCGCGGACCCTAGTCCTCAGCCCCGCCCTCTCCAGAGCTACCTGCCCCCCCCCACACCCGTCGTGTGCCTCAGACCACCCCACCATCCTTCGATCCTCCCCCTCTCCACCATCACCCCTGTTGACCAATACCCTTGATCCCCACCCTTCCCCCCCAAAGGAGGTGAGGAGCCCCATACACCGACATCCTCCAGTCACCAACAGTCTAGCCTCCCTCCCCACACAGCCACCAGTTCATTTGTCCATGTCGCCGGTCACACTTTCTCGAGACAAGCGCAACTGCTACAACATGAGTTTTTCCGTAGTGGGCCGTGGTCTTACTTAGGAGTTGCAGAGTGCAGAGAGTTTCCACTACCCCTGGAGGTAGGAATCTTCGTGGTATGCAAGTCAAGGAGCGGCAAGGTCCATCTACTAGCACCACTGGATGGACCAATCTACGCCTTCTTCCTTTAGACCTCTCACACAGGAGATTGGACATTGACTTAGATAAAGGAGGAGGTGAAGAGCCAGGTGGCAGATCACATCTCTCAGTCCATGGGAGAAGATGGACCGGCATTTTTTTCCCAGCAGTAGCCAGGTTGCATGATGAACATTAACTGGTGGGTTGGGGCCCAGGTTCCACACCTGAGCGTTATCTTTCGAGCCCCTCCACAGTGGAGAGCTATAATGGATGTGATCGAGTGGCCCCTGGCATAAGTGGCCCGTTTCTATCAGTGTACAGTCTTGCCTCTTAGCCTGGCTGATAGTTACCTTGGTAGTACCACCAAGTGCATCCATCACCGCCATGGTCTGCCGCCGGAGGGCTACCATGGGGGTATGGAGTTCATCATCTAGGCCTACAGCAAAGCGTATTCGCATGCCTTATAGCTCCTCTTATTCGTCAGCAACTTCCACACCAAATAGATGTTTGTTCTGTCAGTCACAGGTTTCCCCATGAGTTTACATCTTGCATCCTAGAATGTGAATGGCCTCCACTATAGTGGAGCACGTGGTTCCAGGAAGTTGATTGTTCGGTAGGGACTACAGCCTGCCCTTGCCGGAAGGATCGACATCTTACTTCTACAGGAGCACAAGCTCACTCCTGCCTAGGCCCAGCGGGTAGGGAAGTAGTCCCGGGTAGTTCACACACTTACTGGGAGCACGCCATCAGTGCCTACAGCAGCAGTGGAGGCATATGCACCTCTATCGGCCCAAGCCTCATTGCCCATGTACGAGGCCACGGGACAATTGTGGCACAAGGTTTCTATGGATCAAATTGGATATTGGGGACTCGTGCCTTGGAGTCCTCAATGTCTATGCCCCTACAGAGGTTAGGGCACGCAATAGGTTCTAGGTGGAGATCGCAGCAGGACTCCCAAAAGTGGACTCTTGGAGTGTTGGAGGAGAGTTCAATAATCTGGAGGCCTTAGAGGACCAGTAGGGCAGAGGCAAAAACTACCAAGGCATGGCTAGGGAGGAGCAGGAGGCATGGGAGGTCTTCCTAATGGCAGTAGGAGCACATGATGTTGGGAGAGACCTAGCTTTCCACAGGAGGGAGAGGTCGCTGGACTTCTCTTGGGGATACAGGCAACTAGGCAGAGTCTTGCTAGAGCGGTTGGACAAGTTTTTATATGGGAGAGTGGGGATGCTCTCACCGCAGAGGCCAGGTAGGGTAGTTGGCGGGCATCACTTTGTCCGATCACTGCCCGGTTCTCTTGACACTTGATCCCCCTTCATTTGCCCTAGGCACAGGATCCTATTGGATCGCTAACTCGATGTATAGGAGGGAGGAGGTGAAGAGACAAATTGAGCAAATTTGGACTAGGGAGTGGGACAGGAGGGACCAGATTGCAGAGGTGGTTGCAAAGGTCCTAGCCAAGTCTAGCAATATCTGCAAGAGGTAGCCTTGCAGGCCAGGTAGCAGAGCCGGGAGGAGAAGAGAGCGCTCCGGCCGTGACCTAGCAGCCATGCAAAGATTACTATAGGAGGCACTGGGGGATCCCATCCTCCATGCACAGGAGGTGCGTGCACAAGCTGCCATCGCCGGCCAAGAGAACAGGCTCTCAGAGTTCTCATTCTGCACCTCAGCAGCTTTCTGGGCAAGAAAGGGGGACACGATGTGCAGGGAGTTTTTCGAGGTACACCAGCCCCGCACCTCAGGAGAGCAGATACGCAGTCTTTGGGATCAGTATGGGAGGACTTGTTCTAGCCCAGACGAGGTGATGGAGATTGCCACCGATAACTATAGACGCCTTTTCCAGCAGGAGACGGCCTTAGCTAGTGGACAATGATGTAGACAACAGGTCTAGGATCACATCTTGTCCCTCGTCACACAGGAGATGGGACACTCCCTCCTTGCCCCCTTCATAGAGAAGGAACTAGAGGAGGCTTTCCATACACAAGATGGGCAGAAATGCTCGTGAGAGGATGGCCTCTCTAAGGCCTTCTTCACTACCTATTGGGAGGTGGTGAACGACCCCTTACTGCTGGCCTTCCAGGAGATTTTCACTTCAGGACGGATACTAGGGAGTCTTTCGGCAGGTCTTATCAGTCTCCTTCCCAAAGGGGGAGACCAGTTGGAGCTATCCCAGTGGAGACCGATCACCTTGTTGTCAATAGCCTATAAGGCATTGGCAAAGATGATTGGTAGGCGACTCTGCCCTGTGCTTCCAGACATCATTTATGACACAAAGATAGGCTTTGTTCAAGATAAAATCATCCTAGACAATGTCTTCACCTTCTTTGAGGTGATAGACTAGGCCTAGCATAGTGATCAGGGATTGGCTATACTACTACTGGATTTTGAGAAAGCCTACAACAAGGTGGACTGCGACTTCCTAGAGGGCACTATGGTGAGGTTGGGCTTCCCCTAGGCATGGATTCTTGTGTTCTTTACAGTTTACAAATCAGCCACTAGCAGGGTTCTCATAGGTGGCAGGCGAGGGGAGGAGATTCGGCCAGAGAGATCGGTGCGATAGGGCTGTCCCCTAGCCCCGTACTTGTTCTTACTCTTTGCAAAGGCAATGTCTCACTTCCTTAGGTCACGTGTGAGCGGGTTACACGGCCTCCGACTTCCAATGAGAGAGTAGACGGAGCTGTTAGACTCAGAGTATACAGATGATACAATAGTTTACATAGAGGACTATGAGTTGATATTGGAGAGAGTGAGACTGGCTCTCGAGGTGTTCTATACTAGAGCAAGAGCGAAAATCAACTGGCAAAAGTCGTTTGGTTTCCTTACAAACCTAGACTCTAGTATGGAGTGTGGCATCCACATGGGATTTAGATGGGTATGCAGAGGGCAAACTGTCCGTTACCTAGGGTTCCAGGTGGGACTCGACATACTCCTGCCAAGCAATTTCTTCCAGTCCTCCACTCTATTCGGAGGAAGCTAACGTATTGGAGTACCGCTCGCCTTTGCCTAGCAAGCCAAGACCTGGTGGTTAACCAGGTCCTCCTAGCGACGGCTTGGTGCATCACCTGGTCTTGGTGCTTCTCCTCGTCCTGTGTAGTTGAGCTTTGCCACCTAGTGCCGAACTTCCTTTGTGCCGGGTCAGACAGTCCCAAGAACTCCCGGGCCAAGGTGGTGTGGGCAACCATCAATGGCCTCATGCCGAGAGGGCAGACCTGAAAGGTCCTATTGCAGGAGGGTCTCCAGGAGTGTAGATAGAAGATTGGCAGTGATTGGAGGCCGTCTTTGAGATGGATCTTCACGACAGCCTAGATCATCACCACCCCCCCCTCCAGATCCCCCTTCCTACGCAGTCTGCTTCATGTGTGGCAAGGCCTCTATAAGGCCCTAATTCAGAGTCCCCCCAAGCTGCCAGGAGGAGATAGACCGCCAGCCGGTGATCTGGAACCCCTAGGTCAGAGATCGGGATGGGGTCAGGTTGGCGAGCGCCCCTGCATCTAGTGGGTTGATTGGGGGACTGACCCAACTCGTACCATCGGGACATGGCAAGAGGTGTATAGGATGGTGGATGAGGAGGTGGTGCAATAGGCATCAAGTTTCCGAAGAGGAGTTGAGTTGAGGAGAAGGGAGATAGACGCAACAATACTTAAAGAGTGGTTAGCCCCCCGAGACAAGAGCCGGTAGAGCTCAAGGAGGTATGGACTGCTAGGTTTTCACCAACAGGTATCCCCCTACATGTGACAGGTAGAGTGGGAGACATCCCACATGGGACTTTCTTCACCGTGCAGGTGGCAGGTAGAGTGGGAGACATCCCACATGGGACTTCTTTACCGTGCAGGAGGGGGGGCATTTGGCCCTTGACAGAGGGCAGCAAAATGAGGGGATAGCTATCCTTTCATGGAGAAGGATTCGGGTGGTTGGCCTTCAAGAAAAGACATGGCGGCTGGACCCTTATGTCTTTTGGGAGGAGTTTAAGGAGTGGCGCCTTTGGATTTGGGAGGGCAAGCCACTTGATGAGCTGGAGTGGGATCTTGGAGAGTGGCTATGGCCGGCCAGTGCAGTCGCCAAGAAGCCACCGAGGTTCTTTGAGCACACAGCCAGGATTGGCAGACACGGATTGATGCAGGAGGACATGGATCGGGCACCATCGCGTAGCAGGTACTAGGCAAAGCACAGCATCATGGGGGCTTTTCGACAAACCTTCTGGCACCGCCTATGGGATAGCTAGAGGCCAAGGAGGGTATCGCATTTCTTATGGTTGGTGGCACATGGAGGCTTGGCGGTGGGGAGTTGGTTAGCCCAGATGCAGAAGGAGGGAGGTTATAAACATTGCACACAGCAGACTTTGGAGTCTCCAAAGCACTCCCTTTGGTCATGTGAGGCAGCACAGCTCGTGTGGAGAGGAGCATGCCGCATACTCCGCCGTATAACACCTAGCCTTGGATATATCTCATGGGGAGCTTTCTGCTGGCAGGCAGCCAGTCAGCCAGGGCCGTCACCTTTTGTATGAGGCTGGGATGTAAGACACGATATTCATTATTGAGGTAGGGTTGTGCGCAGTGGTCGGTTTGGAGGCTCTACCTATCTGCCAGGTATTGGAACCCACACCAAACCGCTTTGAGGTATGGAAGATCATAGGGAGTCTTATTGGATGGCATATCTAGAACGCACGGTGTTAGGAGGCTTTGGCGGGGAGAGACTTTCAGTATATGCGACTGTAGCAGAGCTCTGGACCTCCATCATCCACTCCGTCTGCGGGCGATGGGACGAGGTGCAAGGCGAGTCTCGAGCTCAGCAGGAGCTCCATTTTCATTTCATGTGCACTTGGGGCAGCGAGGACCTGTTTTTTTGTGATTCAGGTAGGCAGCCCCAGATGGCGATACACCCCCCCTCTCCATGGCTTCTTGCCCCCATCCCCCCTAGACCGCCTTGAGAGGCTTGTATACTTGATATATTTGTGACTATGCATCAGCTTCAGCTAGTCTCTTGAGCATGAGCACTTCCTTGTATTCAGGTTTTTTCTGAAGTAATATAATTAGCCACACTTTATTTGCAAAAAAATTTGATGGTTACATGGTTCCATTGGGTCTCCTGCTTTCATAAGTACTTGATGACTAATTGGCAAGAAGCCCTTACAAGGGTATGTGAAACATTCAAGCAAGTAATAGTACTAGAACATCCCTTGCATCGGAAAAGTGCTCAAGCACTTAGCCATAATGGTTTTATACTCTTCCATGCTACATCCTATCTCAATATGGAGGAAAAGGGAAGGGGCGAGTTTTGGGGTTATGATGAGGAACAGTGCTCAGGCATGTCTCTCCATTCTTATCTATGGAGGAAAAGGGAGGTGTGAGTCTTAGGGTTATGACGGATGGAGAGGGATCCGCATGGGGACATGCTAAAGAGAGGTAGTGTATATGTGTTACATCATTGGAGAAGTCATTGGTATCCACGGACAACGGTTTTTTTTTTTTCTTTACAACAATCAATGTATCATTGGTTTCAGTTGGTGATGTTGATGTGAGGATATACTAGAGTTTACAGAGAATCTGCATGGTTTATGAGCAAGCACACGACTAACAAATGAACTCAAAAGATGGAATGAAAATTGAAGGAGAATGAACTCAATGAACATACCAAGTATGTGAACTGTGATAAACAAAAGCTTGAGTGAGGGCTGTCCAACAACAAGTGTCTTTCGGTATAGCAGGCTGAGCGATGCTGAAGCAGTGTCTCATACTCTGATAGTCTTGAGACCAAGCAACTAGCTAAAAATTTAATGTCAAATGGTGGAGATGATGCTGATCAGTGGTTGGCAGGATGGACAGCAAAATGTAGCTGTGTCAAGCTTGAGGCTTGTCCATGATTCTTCTTTATAAAACTTAATTGAGTCAGTTTCTCAACAGGTGGCGGAAGGTGCTCTCCAAGGTCAGCGCAGTCAAAATTGTCACATTTGGACAGAAGTGGAGGGACTGTTTGTGAGAAGCAGGGGGGTTACTCAAGCGGAGGGCCTGCTTCCTCACAGAGAGAAGAGGGCAGACAGAAATTACCATTCACTGAACCCATGGCCTCTACTCCCCTCGCTCTAGCAGCACTATTCCAAGCAATGGTTGCCCTTTCCTCATCACTCCTTCCCTCCTCACAAGAGTTACTACAGGATCAGCAGAATCACAAGATCCCGCGCAATAATCAGAAGGAGAAAACTTGATCCACGAGACAGTAGCCAGTCCATCCTCCACCTTCAAGAACTCTAGTGCAGCCCCCATAGCTCCCACGACCCATACTATCCCATAGATTAGGTTCAATCCTGACACAGAGCTCGACATTAAAGATAAAGTGATACAGCCAGCTCTCACTGGCATTCCAGCAAGAGTTACAAAGGTAACCCCATTGGGGAAAGGGTGTTTCAGGGTCAGCTTTAGCACGCTAGAGCAATATACGGCAGCACTTGCCACTAGCCCATTAGACATCTGAACTTCAATTGCCTTCTTTGTTAGATGGATTGAGGGCAAGGATTATTCCATGCTCGAAGATGGCACAACTATCACGGTACACCTCGCTGGCCTCGACGAGTATTTCGTGCCACATATAGCCCAAATTAGCAGAGTTTTTGTTTGTGCCATTCAATGGGACAGGACCTTCGTAGATGCGGTGGTGGAGGGATGACCTCAACATCCATCAATCACAGTTATGGTCCCTACTTTGGCATTGGGCTCCCTTCCTCCAGCCATCAAGATTCCATCAGTGCACAGAGGGTGTATGATTCAAACGATATATTACATTGGTCTCCTAAGGTAGTGCTTCACTTGTAGGATGGTAGGCCACCTTGTAGCAGATTTCCCAGGATGGAGCATAAAATACCATATACTAGGCCTCACCTGGACTCCTTTCAGAATGAAGGGGGAGGGCCCTTGCCTCGCAAGAGGAGTGAGAGGGAGCGGTAAAAGTGATGAGTGGCTAGAACAAAGAGTAGGCAGAGATAGAGAGAGGGGCGAGAGAAACAGGCCAAGGGATGATGGATAATTGTTAGGGATCCCAAGGGTGTTAGGCACCTGAGGTTGTAGAGACAACTCTATGTGAGTTTCCCTCTCCCAGGCTATAGATGATAGAGGGACCAACTAAAGTGGCAGTGGCTTTTCCATGTGGGATGGAGCAGCTAGCTCACACCCCCCAGCCTTGTGAGGCAATGATGGACGCACTTCGAATACTTGAGATGGATCCTGTAGTTGAGGCCTCGACCAAGCAGTTTGTCTCTTAGACCCTTGATACTTAGTAGGAGGGAGAGATTACCATGAAGAGAGAGGTGAATCCAGTTACTCATCAGAGTGAGGGAGGAAGCAAGAAGTTTGACACAGATTCAAATGATTCTTTACACTCCATCGAGGTCCCATCTCTTCACAAGGTTGCAGATATTGCAGTGATAAGACAGGATAGAGTATACACTAGTCAACAGAAGAGACAACCATGGTCCATGGAGCCACATTGGTCTGAGAGACTTAGAGGATCTCCATGAGGATCCTCTCATGGATCATTCGAGACTTTGGTGGAAGATTTTTTTGCCAAGGACGGAGCCTTTTGAGACAAGATCTCCATAGAGCATTGCTTGGAGGATCAATGGATTTTCTTATGCTACAAGAGCATCACCTCTCAAAAGAGAGGATTTCCCAGCGCAGTGGGAAGCTGTTGCTTGGATGATATCTCACGTATTGGATGTCCACTGTAGGAGCCTTAGAGATACACGCAAGAGTATGCCTTTGTGTTGGTGAGCATTGGCATCATACAGTACATCATTGGGGCATCCTTATAGCAAGGAGAGCACCTTGGGAGTCTATGAGAGTGGAGGAGGCATTAATAGTGAAACCAGCCTTCCTCCTCGGATAGGGTGGTAAATAACCTGATTAAGCACTAATTACTGCAAGCATGAGGGAAAAAAAAAGCTCCTGCCATCACGTTGTTGTTGTCCTCCCGTCTCAATTCGAACTGCTGCTGCGCCAGTCCCCCCCCCCCCCCCGGCCCCCCCCTCCCCCCCGCCCCGGCCCTGCGCTATTCCTCCTCCCTTCCATTCAACAACCCTCCCCCCCATTCGACAGTGCTTCTCCCTTCCATTCTTCCCCCTCCCCTTTCGCAAAACCCCCCCCCCCCCCCCCCCCCCCACACACACACACACACGCCCTACGTCTGCCGCTTGCCTTGCGGCCCCCGGCCTGCCCTTGCCCTATGCTTGCCTCCGCTTTGCCTTTTCCCTCCTAGCTGCCCGTTGTGCCCCCTCCCCTCCTCAACCTCCAGTTGCTCCCTCCCCTTGCAGCAAAACCCCCCCCCCCCCCCCCCCCCCAACTAGCACAGCAACATGATAGGCAAGTTCCCAACAGGGACATGCAATGGAAACTTCTGGTCAGATGCCAGCGCATTCTGCGAGTGCCCCTAGTCAAACACCTTGCGCATCATCCTCTCTGAGGAACAACCCTTTCCTATCCGCGCCACAGAGCTGGAGTTGAAAGAAAAAGTGATCTTTGGTCAAGTCGTAGGACACTCCCCATCGAGGGCCCAGCTACGGGATTGGCTCCACTCCACGCTGCGCATTGGCACAATGCAGATTGTGAAGGTAGTTCTCATGGGCCGAGGGATCTTCATGATTGGACTCACCTCTGCGGATGCAGCTCGTGAGTTAGTGGAGAGCTTGCCCTATGCCTCCACGAAGGGGATCATCTACATGGTTCCCTGGTATAGCGGCTTCACAGTGGAGATAGTTGCGCTTCACATCAGATTTCTCAAATACCTAGTTATCTTACTATTCCCCGGACTGTGGTAGAGTATCACCAGTTAGTATAGGACTTTGGACGGCTCTTTGGCGCAATTCTTCCTACCTCCTTCGCGTATGCAATGATAGTTGCAAGAGTCCGAAAGGTACGAGTGGCCGTGAAAGACACAAAGAGTATACCAAAGTTCCTGGAGATTGAGGCAGGAGGTCACTCCTTTAGGCAACAGGTCATTGTGATTGGGCAACAAGGGCAGTGCTTGTGCTGCCACGACTTTGGACATCAGGCAGCACACTCTACACGCTTCAAAGCCAAGGCGGCTCCGTCGACAAGCCCGCAGGTGGATGGTAACGGCTTCACACGGGTCTAGAGACGACAGAGAGGGAGACGGAAGGGGCGGGCCACAGGCAACTCCTTAGACGCAGACTCGAGAGCACACAAATGTCCAAGGTACAATGCAAGTACCAACCAGCAATGAAAATTCAAGTGATTGCAGAAATTTCACATATGCTAATTAATTTTTAGAGGTATAAAATGTGTGCTACAGCACACCACAAGTAATTGGAGGTATGGGCCACTAGATTTTCACTGGCAAGTATCCCCCTACAGGTGACAAGGATAGCAGGTGGTGCCCCCTACGGGATTTTTTTCACCGTGCAAGAGGGGGGGCATTTGGTCCTTGAAAGAAGGGAGCAGGATGAGGAGATCATTGTCCTTCCTTGGAAGAGGATTCGTGTAGTCGGTCTTAAGGGGAAGACCTGGCGTCTGGAACCTTATGTGTTTTGGGAGAGTTTCGGGAGTGGCGCCTCTGGATATGGGAGAGCATGTCACTTGATGAGCTGGAGTGGGACCCTCGAGAGTGGCTATGGCCGGCTACTATGGTTGGCAAGAAGCCATTGAGGTTCTTGGAGTACACAGCTAGGATTGGTAGACATGTACTGATGCAAGAGGACATGGACTGGGCGCCTTCGCGTAGCAAATACTGGGCAAAGCACAGCATCACAGATGCCTTCCGTCGAACTTTCTGGCACCACATATGGGACAGTTGGAGGCTGAGGAGAATATCGTATTTCCTATGGCTTTTGGCACACGGAGGACTGGCGGTGGGGAGTTGGCTAGCGCAGATGTAGCAAGATGGAGGGTGTAAACACTACTCACAGTAGCTTTTGGAAACTCCAAAGCATTGCCTTCAGTCATGCGAGGCAACACAGCTCGTGTGGAGAGGAGCATGTCACATTTTCCGCCGTCTGGCACCCAGCCTTGGATGCATCTCGTGGGGAGCTTTCTACTGGCAAGCAGTCAACCAACGCCGTCACCTTTTGTATGAGGCTGGGATGTAGGACACGATCTTCAACATCGATGCTGGGTCTTGCACAGTGGTCGGCTTGGAAGCTTTACCGAGCCGCTAGGTACTGGAGCCCACAGCAGACCGCTTTGAGGTATGGGAGATCATAGGGAGTCTTACTGGATGGCACATTTGGAAGGCACGCTGCCAGGAGGTTCTTGGCGGGGAGAGCCTTTCAACACAGGCAACTTTGGCTGAGCTATGGACTTCCATCATCGACTCCCTCCGCGGCCGATGGGAACAGGTGCAGGGTGAGTCTCGAGCTCGTCAGGAGCTCCGTTTTCACTTCTTGCGCACTTGGGGCAGCCATGACCTGTTCTTCGTGATACAGGCAAGCAGCCCCAGATGGCGATAGACCCCCCCCTCCCTCCCTCCCTCCATGGCTCCAACTAGTCTGTCTCTGCATCAGCTCCAAATTATATATCTGTCTCTGCATCAGCTCCAACTAGTCTGTTGAGCATGAGCACTTCTTTGTATTCAAGGGTTTTTTTCTGAAGTAATACAATTAGCCACACTTTATTTGCAAAAAGAAAGGCCCAAATTTTAGTTGCAATTTTTGCTCCAAATGCATCCACAAGCACCAATTTGTCTCTCACGGTCAAAAACCCAAAATTTCTCTGCTCAAACTGCTCAACTAATATCAAACATAACTCCGGATGGATTGCATAAGTGAATTTTGGCAAAATTTTACAAATTTTGCAAAAGCCCCAAATTTTTCAGGGGTCCTATGTGCTCAATTCGCATAGAAACTGCATTACAAGCACATACCAATACCAAATTTGACCCAAATTTTGCAAATTTTGCAAAAGCCCCAAATTTTATGAGGTCCAATGTATCAAAATTCCAAGCGTTTCACCTATTCCACTGCAAATTTTGCACATATGTGAAAAGCCTCAATTTTTGAGACTCGAGAGTGTGCAATAATCCACAATTTTTTCTTTGCCATGTAAAATTTTCACACCTATGTCAAAATCCTCAAATTCCAGGGTTAGAAGCGTGCCCAATCTCTGGGATTCGTTAGACTGTGCTTGTGCACATGTGAAAGCTTGTAGATTTTAAACAAAGGATATACCTTTGAAGAAAAGAATGATTTCTTTATAAAAAAATTTAACGAGTGACGGTTGACTTCTTGCCGAACCTACGCCCACACTAACCCGCTCTGATAGCCCGCACGTGTGTCGCCAAATTGCTTTGCATTGACCTGGACAACGTGCTGAAGTGCCCATCGAGGGTATTGTCTACCCCTGCTGACCTGTCCGACCTGCTACTTGCCTATCGAGAGCCTGTTGGCGTGATCTCTCTTGTCGACTACGATGTGCTCCTGATTGCGACCTACAACCTGACTACAACCTACAATCTTCAACTCTAATACTAGTTTGTGGTGGTTGATGCGTAATGAAGCTTCAATGTTAGGCATTGGTGATGCACAGAGAGAGAGAGAGAGAGAGAGAGAGAGAGAGAGAGAGAGAGAGAGATGCACAAAGTGTGGGTACAAAAAAGATGTACCATTCTTTAGGTTTTTGATAGTTATATGTAAAGGACCTAAGTACAAGTGCTAAGGGCGTGTTCACACCAGAGCACGTATAAAAGGCACGGTAGCCCTTTATTCCCAACAAATAGCAAGGTACGCATGCAATGATGGAGCAGCCATAATACTTTGGTGGTGACACTAGTTTCCATGCTATGGTGGGTGACGGATCGCATACAGGGATCTATGGTGTCACAAAGACGTGAAATTTTGAGATGCTTTAATCTTACTGATAACATTTGATTAAGTTATTAATCAAATGTGCAAGGTTGTTTAGCAATGTGATGTACATGGCAGTTATTTCATGGTAACATGCCAAGGATATCAAGCTTGCACTGGATGTCATTGGCAAAAGTTGTGATAAGTTATGTCCATAGTTGCACTCCTACGTAGTACGAACTGGTTCGTACTATACAGTTTGTACCGTACCGTACCGTACGAATTCGTACGAAAAAACCTCTTTTTTTTTCTTTTTTTTTTGGTGGGTGGTTTGGGTTGTTGACTGTTGTTGTTGTGGTGGTGGTTATGATTTTGTAGCCTTGATCGATCAACCAAGAAAGGGGGTGGAAGCTTGATTAGACTCCTCATACATGTTTTGTTATGATTTATCCTAGAGCCAAAGGCCATACATGGGGTATTCAAGCAGTTCCAAACGTTTCTAATTGATGTCCCATCATTTTTCACAATATGTTAGTGTCATCAATAAATAAATTCAGCACCATTTGAGAATCATCAAGTAGCTTAATCCTATTGATTTTACCTTTGTTCACACCTCATTTTGCACCACCCAACCCAAAGCATTAGTACACATTGCTAATAGAACTAGGCCAAAGGATAGCTTGTCCTAATGTACCTTTTGAGAGTACATGAATTAGTGAATGTACCATCAGTAGCTACTTTAGCCTTAGCAATGCCAAACAAAACCATAACAAAATTCATAAATCTTTTACCAAAACCTTTGGTGGTTTGTTTGGTAACTGTTGGTCTCACAGGTCATTTTGGCCTCTTGTAGATGTTAATAAAGCATCTTATGTCATTTCATCTCTCTCTTTTTTTCCGTAAAAGGTAATTGTATTAATTATGAAAAAACGGTACAAGTTTACATGATTACAAGATACACGATGGCTCTAAGCCATCGAGTTACAAAAGTCATGGCAAAGACGCAGAGGAAATTGCCATATGCCACGGAAGTAAGTAGCCAACTTAGCAGGTGGACCCTTTGGACCGTCCGTATATACTTTCCTAGTAGGCTGATTACGGGGAGCAGAAGAAACCATAGCATGAACAGTGTGCTTGGAAGACAACATTTCTTTTCTGCGCATATAAGTGCACATGGAATCTTGTGAAGCAATAGGCACAGTATCCGCCATGTCAACATCAAACCTTTTACCTTTTTTGCACGTACATCTACCCAGTCATTGCCATGGGAATCCAAACCCGAAACATGTTGTTTACCTTTATCCAAAACTTGAGGTGGCTGGGTTGCATCCTGCGACGGAGCATCAAGCACCATATCTTCCATGGGCAACACAACATGCTCAGCATCTGAAGTCGGTTGCTTCTCTGGGCATTCGGCCATAAAATGCCCTAATTTTCCACACGAAAAGCAATGCCCTGCAAAGTTACCCCATTTCAAACGAAAGTGCAAAGGATGCATGCCAAAGCAATTAAGACGTAGCCAAGCAAGCATTTTCCTAGCCATGTCCCATAACATACACAAACGGTTACGATTCATGGCCCTGAGGCTCGAGGGGGCCAGAACAGTGCCCACAACGGCCATGGCATCCTTTAGCAGTGGCCAATAGACAGCTAGACAATTTTCCACTTCAACCCACACCGGGCATTCACGTTGAAGCAAGCGCTGAAAATCTGCCATTGGGCGCCATGGCACAACATGGACTAAACGACGATCAAAGATTAATGGCAGTTTAAACAAGAGATCCGCACGATGCTTCTCAGATTTCAACAGCACCTCATAAAAGCCTCGGGGCCCAATAAAAATCTCTTCAACAACACTCCCTTTGTAGCAGACTGTGCAGCCACTGGCGAATACGGGAAAGCACTGGGATCCTACCAGTGAAGAAGAGTATAACAGCACGTTCATAAAACATTGAAAATGAGCGCAAGACATTTTTTGGATCCACAGTGGCTTCCAGAACATCTTCAGTTCCAGAGTCAGAAAACACTTCATGATTATGTTGAACATAATCGCCAAGCAAAGTATTGGCAAACTCCAGCAAATGCTCCCAGTCAACATCCTGAGAATCCACAGAATCGGAGACAACCTGAGCATAAGAACGTTCCTGATGATCCATTGTCTCTTCCGAAGTATGCTTAGTGAGTTTGCCCGCAGGCTGGAAATCAGGACCAGGGGGCATCTCCTCTGTGCAAGGAACCATCTCCTCTGGTTCCTCTGTATGAGAATCCGGACCAAGGGCTGCCACTATTTGGTCTATAAAAGCCATATCCAAACCAGCCATGTTGTATCACCACTTGTGCAAGTCAGATGCCAAGCCAAGAGCTCACGGGAGGCAAGAACGGCGCAAACCTCTCTCTCTCTCTCACTCACTCACTCACTCACACACACACACACTCTCTCTCTCTCTCTCTCTCTCTCTCTCTCTCTCTCTCTGTGTACAGAGGCGTATCTGCTTTCTTTGTCTGTGCGTGAGTGTCTACAGCCTTTGTTCGTCAGTAAGCTGCTGCCTCCTGGTAACAGATCTGTCCTTGCAGAAGGTCTATCTGGCTGTCCCTGTTAATGTCGTTGCCTGGTCTGTGCAAGGACGTATTCTGCAAGCACACCCGTTGAACCTGGCAATTCTGCAATACGTTGGACAGGGCTACCTGAATACATTGGGCCTTGCACACCAAGAATTGATTACTACATACCACCATAAGGAGTTGTGCCATATGAAACCAACCTTTCTTCTTGGAAAGGGTGGTAATTTCATGATTAAGCACTAAATTACAGCAATCAGCAAATGAATATAACTTGAAATGTACAAATTACCTTAGTAATCTTGGACATTGAACACCTTGTTGGCCCCAAAATTGGTGCCCCTTTCTATATTTCTTTAACTTGATTGCTAATGGAATGAGTACAAGCTGAGATTCACAATCTCCTTTGCTATTCCAAATAGCCTATTTGCTGTAGCAACAATCAGCAATCAATTTGGGCCAATTGCCCCTTGATTTTTCACCCAAGACTTGCATAAATGAAACCAGCAATTGGCCAAATGCTACCCCAAATTACAATGAATGGGTTGGCATTTGAATTCCCTAACAATTACACAAATTTCAGGTGCTGAATTGAATGTACCATGCCTCCACCAATTGGCACGGGTCTCGAGGTGGTTGTCAAACCCTAATTTCTACAGAAATTTAGGGTTTACAACAACAGTGATCCCTATGCTGTCCACCAAATTTGATTGAGATCTAGTCAAAATGGCTGAGAAATGCTGAAATCTCTTGACAATGGGTTGGACAAGGTGAAAGAGAGCCAAGATGAGAGAGGAATCTGATTTTCTTTGCGTGAAAACCCTAAATCCTGCATGCTGCCTGCTCTAGCCTATATTTAATATAGTCACCTTATTGCCAGCCACCTCCAAAATATTGTCACCTAATCAGCAATGCTGTTGCCAGCTTGTGGAAGGTGACTCCCTACTGTCGCCTGCCTATTGAGGCCCCCGTTGGCTGTCATTTCCAGTAGCAAATTGCTATTCTCATATCGAAAAATGGACCAGCAGCTCTCTCTCTCCCTCTCCTAAGTTGTAAATTAACTGAATGCTTGAGACTACTCAACCCCCAAAAACGTTTTCTCAGTTTGTATGGGCATTTTTGCACCACCTTCTAAATTAATTTTTCAATATTATCCAACCATTTAATTAATTTTCAGATTTTGAAAATTAATATAAGCCCTTCTGACTTGAAAATTCATTTGAGCCCTTCTGACCTTGCTCATTAAATGTGCCCATCCATAATTAAATTGGCTAGGCCATTTGCAACTTGTAGTGGTCCTAACCTCTGTTCATCCTTATACTGCCATTAATTAATTGATTAATGCTGGTTCCTAGTGTCATCATCGACACTTATTGGCCAAATAATTGTCCCAAGGTCAAAGCTCATACAAACTGACCCCTAAAGCCTAGTTGACATAACCATAGTTGTTAGGTACGAAAAGTACTGTACGGTACAGTACGGTATGATAAAATATGGTACTAAATGGTATCTTAAGATTTTATAAGGTACTGTACGATATTAGTACGAAAAAAAAAAATTAACTTCATTATTTTGAACTATAGATGATAGAACAAATGTTAAGAGTCTAAATAGCAATGCTATTGGAGTATATAAGATGAATACTTGACAGTAACACACCAAAACCTCTATGTCATATGCTGCATGCGCAACATGCGCTACAACTTACAAGTACATACATAGGAGTGGATACATCATACATGAATGATCATACAAATAAGAGGCATGTATACTTGAGAGAGAGAGAGAGAGAGAGAGAGAGAGAGAGAGAGAAAGAGAGAGAGAATGGCGAATCTGCTCGTGACTTGGGGTTCCTGCTGCGGCGATTTTCCCTGCACCTCCTGCTCGTCTAGGACAGCGCGTCGACCCGGATTTTGATCTTGCCCCTCCACACTGTGTATTTCGTGTGATTCTACAAGCGGTTGTGTTGTGGCAGACCTGCGACAGCCTGGATCTACAGTCGCGCAGAACGTGCAAAGAAAGAGAGAGAGAGAGAGAGAGAGAGAGAGAGAGAGAGAGAGAGAGCACAAATCGC
The DNA here is from genome assembly GCF_053477565.2 of Lygodium microphyllum. Lineage (NCBI taxonomy): Eukaryota > Viridiplantae > Streptophyta > Polypodiopsida > Schizaeales > Lygodiaceae > Lygodium > Lygodium microphyllum. Next base: position 135,767,103 of record NC_141147.1, read on the forward strand.
GACAGAGAGAGCGCGAGAGCGAGAGAGGGGGTCCTGGGCGTTGTCGCCTGCGCTAGCCCCTGGCACCTAACCAGTGTGTTTTAGACTTATGGTATTAATACCGGTCATGTAGATGCTCCTAGGACACATAAGGAATGATGACATATGGACCATTATTTGCAAGTTTAGCAAACATGCTTATTTTATTTAAGGAAAAAGATAACTATGGATAACTACTGGTAGGACAATACACAAGGCTGATATCACCTGCATGTAGCCTCTCTCTGACAAAGTGATAATGTATCTCAATGTGTTTCGTGCGTGCATGAAACATTGGGTTCCGTACCACTACATGGCACTCTGATTGTCAATGAACTAAGGAGTAGACTCCGTAATAGATACATCCAGATCAGCTAGCAAGCGTCTAATCCATACGCATTCAATTGTGGTAGTGAAAGTTGCCTTGTATTCAGCTTCACATGACGATGTGGCAACAGTGGACTGTTTCTTGCTAAGCCAAGATATGCAAGACGGACCAAGAAAGAAACAATTACCACTAGTGGAGTGACGTGAATCATAATAACCAGTCCAATCAGAATCACTGTAAGCATGTAACTGCATTGGTCCCCCTTTGGCATAGAGCAATCCAAGAGATCTAGTACTCTACAAGTAACAGAAGACACGCTTAACAACTTGCCAATGTGACGTGCGTGACTGATGCATATATCGGCTTAGGGCTGAAATTGCAAACTGTATGTCTGGCCTAGTGTTGCATAAGTAAATAAGACATCCAAGTGTTGGAGCATATGTGTGTATATCAAACAAATCACTGTCATCATGTAATGATAGCTTAAGTCCAGGTTCCATCGGTGTACAAACTGGCTTGCAATCCTGTAAGCCAAACTTCTCAAGAAGTTTAACAATGTATCTTGACAGTGATAACCCAATACCTCTAGCATCATGTATAAACTGAATGCCCAAGTAATAATGCAAAGACCCCAAGTCTGACATGTTAAAAGTTTGCTGCAAATTTTGTTTAACTGCTGGCTAGGAGCTTGTTTCAAGCCATATAAATCTTTTTTCAGCTTGCAAACCAAGTGTTGCAAGCCCTCAATTGCAAAACCAATGGGTTGCTGTACATATACTTCCTCGTGAAGTTCCCCATGTAAAAATGCAGTTTTAATATCCAATTTAGCACAGTCCATCCATAATGAGCAACCAAAGCAACCATAGACCTAATGGTCGTCATGCCGGAAGTAGGATCAAATGTCTCCTCATAGTCAATGCCTTTCTTTTGTGCATAGCCTTTAGCTACAAGCCTTGCCTTGTATTTGTCAATGGATCCATCTACATTCCATTTCAGCTTGTAGACCCATTTTGTTCCAATGGTTTTCTTCCCAAATGGCAAAGACATCAAATCCCATGTTTGATTCTTAGTGATAGAATCCAATTCAGCTTTCATTTCTGCCATCCAATGCACACTTTGTTGTGCATTCTCAAAACATTCAGGCTCTTCATCATCAAGGGTGCTTGCTGCCATAACGAACTCCATGGTATGTGCAGTATCATGTATACGAGCTTGCCTTCTAGTACAACTAGCCATGGGTGCATCTAGATGACTATCTTTCATAGTCTGTAAATACCATCTAGGCATTTGTCTTGCCTCTTGACTGTGCATAAGCTCTTGTTGAATTTCAGTTTCAGCACTTTGCTGAATATTCAGATCAGCCAATGGCTGATTTTCTGCATTTTCCAAAGGAGCAGCTGGCTGAACATTGAGTTCACTTGCTAAAACTCTAGCTGAAATTTTCATCAAATAGTACATCCCTACTGACAAACACTTTTTTAGAAACAGGATCATAGAGTTTGCCTTTGCTGTCACTGCTATATCCCACAAAATTGCATTTAACTTGTTATCCAACTTTTTTCTGAGTACCTTTGGAATATGTGCATATGCAAGGCACCCAAAGGTACGAAAGTGTCCAACAGAAGGTTTCCGGCTATACCAAGCCTCAAAAGGTGTAACTTTCTTCAAGGCTTTGGTGGGGCATCTATTTAAAACATGGCAAGTACACATGACGGCTTCCATCCAAAAACTGTGAGGCAAGCTCTTTGCCTTCAACATACATCTGGCCATCTCCATGAGTGACTAGTTGTATACCAGTGCAGTAACTACATCTTTTAAAGAAAATGTACATTGTCTGAACATGGTGTAATAGGAGCATGCTTGGTTACATTGAAACATGTATAGATAATTGTATATTGGTAGTACATGGAGTAAAAATAGTGTGCTTGCTTACTTGGAAGCATATATGAACAACTATATATTGACAACACATGTAGTAATGGCAGTATGCTTGGTTGCTAGAAAACATGTATTGGTTATTTAGTATGCCGTGTTGGATCTTAACTGCGTGCAATTAGGGTCGCTTGTGATGTTTCAAGGGAAGGGTATGTCACCCAAATGAGAAATGAACTTAATGATGTAATTAAACTTCATGAAGATTTTTAATTAAAATGAATCTTAACTCTGGTACCCATAGCTCTTGGCATAGTGATCATTACACCAACAATGGAGGATTTGACACTAGGACATGTTGTGAACAAGTGTGCGGGCCATGTGGTACATGGCCAAGATACAACATAAAACTTTTATTAAATTGAAAATTTGTACCTTAGAACTGAGTTATGTTAAAAATTTCGCATAGTAAGCAGCTCACTTAGGACACTTAAGTTATTAAGTAGGCCGTGAGATAAAGTTTCACCTAGTAAGCTCGTCACTTATAAGTAATGATTGAGTCATTAATTAGCGCTTAATAAAAAGTGTGATATAATTAAGGAGTAACTAGTTACTCATTTGGAGTATCCCAAGTTTGGAGTATCTTTTTCTTACTGCAGAAAATTGCAAATTTCAACCATGGAATGAGCTTACAATATAGATGGAGTGTGAACAACAACCATTTTTTCTCCTCTTTGCATGGGGATTTCAGTGGGCAGCGGAGGAGTTGCTAGATGTAGAGTTTGCAAATGACGTGTTTATTTGCAAATGCCTTTGTAGTTACAATGGAGGTCTTCTGTAGAGCCTCAAGAGCTCTTATTAACTGGCACAAATTCTATGGATTTTGGGTTTGCGATACTTGGCAAATAGATTGGAAACCACATGAGAGTTTCACTTGGATCCCCCATGGCACTTCTGTGAGATACTTGGGCTGCCATATAGGCATTGATATTTCCTCAAAGCTGCAGATAGCACCCTTATCACTTGGCATAAGGTAAAAGCTACTATATTGGAGCACAACAAGACTACCACTAGCAAGCAAGGTGGTAGTTGCAAATTAGGTTTTGTTAGCCACCATGTGGTACATAACTACTTTGTGGGCCCTCTCTAGGTCATGCATTGGCAAAGTAAAGCGACTCATCAAGAATTTCATTTGATAAGGTAGAGACAGTAGTCTTGTGAGGGCTTAGGTAGCTTGGGATGTTATCATCCTACCTAGATGCACGAGTGTTTTGGGGGTTATTGACCCAGATAGTCAAAGTAGAGTACTAATGGTAAAGCTCGTTGTGAGGAGCCATGGAAGATGCTACTCTTATGGAGATTAGAGACCATTGCTCCTGCTCATGCAAGGCCATGGTAGCCTAGCACACACTAGCTATTTCAGCATATCCAAGCTACAAGGCTCGGAAAGAATTTTAAGGTTACATGTGTTGCATCTATTATAGGGGCATGGAGATTAGTATCTATATGATTTCATCAGATTGACCAGGCAAGTGTTGAAGAGAAGTTGAGGCAGCACTTTTTTTTAATCAGCTACTCAAGATAGAGAGAGGTTACACCATTGGAGAGAGGATCCTCCTATCTTGGGGGAGGTTCTTTGCACAAGTAGCTTCTACAGTGGGGGAGTGGTTTGCCTTTTTGGAGCTGACGGCTCATTTACAGAGACCGAGACTTCAAGGTATCAAGGGGGCCAAAGTCATAATGGAGAGCATTAGGGAGATGGTATCCCTTGAATGGAGAAATGGAGGAATGACAATGACAGATCAAACATGGATAGGGCTCTTTACTAGAGGAGAGCATCGCCGAGGTGGTACCCCTTGAATGGAGGAATGACACAGCACAAATCAAACATGGATAGGACTTCAAAGGTATCAAGGGGGCCTTAGTCATAATGGAGAGCATCAGGGAGGTGGTACCCCTTGAATGGAGGAATGACAGAGTGACACATCAAACATGGATAGGGCTCTTTACCAAAGGAGAGATCCTTCTTGTAGTGGTAGCCACTAGTGGAGAGAGTGTTTACTTTTTCAATAGAGATGGATAGCAGACTTAGGCAAGAGGATTTAGATCAATTACAGTTCATTGGATGCTCTCAATAAAATATTAGAGTTGTGGCTCATTGTGATAGGACTTGGTACTTAGACCAAGACTCTCAAACTTGTATGGAAGAGCGACAAAGACATTGGGCATATTGGAGGAGACTGGTACAAAGGCTTCAACGGGATCCTAGGGAGTGGGGTATGGAGAAGTCCATTTACAGATTCACCTCAGTATGTGCCCTTCTTTGGTTGTATCTGTAGGTTGGGGAGGAGAATACAAATGAGCAGGATCAAAGTAGTGCCACCTGCAACTGAGCATTAGACTATCTAGGGTATATCACAGCCTTTCCTTGTAGACTTCTGGAGCAGATTGGAGGACAACTTTAGACCAGGAAAGGTTTCACTCTTTCTTTGGTTACTAGCACAGAGTTTAGTAGTTGGCTGGCTAAGGTAGAGACCCTATTCCTTGCTTTAGATGTGGGGAGCCTGAGGAGACTCAGAGGCATTGCTTATGGGATTGCCCATGGGCTTAGGAGGTCTTGAGGAGAATCCTTAGGATGGTGTTTCATGGCACTATAGATTCTATGAACATGGGGAACAATTCCATGGGTCACTGACAGAGGCCCAACTTGTGGGTATGAGGATGTACAGGGGTGTTAGGCTTCAAGGTAGCTTGTGAGCAGGACTTTCATGCTAGATTACTCACAGACAGTATGGACTTAGGGGCATCATCACAGACGGGAGCTCATAGCAAGCACTATTGCTTGGTACATATGGACAGCCGAATATAGCCATGCTATTGATTTTTTGGACATATCTACTACAAAGGCTCTCTCCAAAATCTGGATAGAGACTGCATACTCTTTGTGGGAGATGGGAGAGAATACATGGCAGTTTCCAAACTATGAGGAAGAGGAGAAATGCTTCTTTCAGGACATGGGATGTTGAACCAAGTGAATAGAGTTGATATCTTGAGACAACGAGGATATGGATCCACCCACCAGTCTATCTAGCATTGAGGATGGAGTTCTATCGGACTCACTTCTTGTGTCTCTGTAATGATGGATTCAGTATTCAACCAGTATACATAAATGCCTATCTCTCCCACAGCATATGGGCTACTATCGGATAGATTCGTACCTCCTCTCATAAACTACAAATGGAGACAAGTAGGTAGACAAATACTCCAGCAGAGGATAGCACCTGCCAGCTTTGTGGCCGAGAGCTTGAGATAGAGAAGCATTATATATTTAGATGTACAGTATACTATGATATACGAGGATGGTACCACTGCCTCTTGTGTGATGGTTTTGGACCTCTTCGTTGTATCATGGAGTACGAGGACCAAAGATGCCTACGTCTTTCTCTCCTGGAGCTCGAGAGGCGTTGTACAGCACTACTACAAGAGAGAAGGCCAGCTTACCCAAAGAGACCCATGCAAAGAGTAGTGACAGACTTTATTCACAGATTCGACCCTACTGACACTACTAGCCTTGTAGAGAGAGACTAGAGGGACTCCACTAGACACCCCCCATTCCAAGACGTGGAGTTACATTGGATAGAGCCATTTCACTTCACCAAGCATGACAACCCCACCTACTAGGTCTGTGTCTAAGGAGGCCGTAGATCATAACCATTATCACGAGATACTGAAGACTCGGCACCAGGCATATCAGTGGAGCAATTAGGACCTCATCTTAGCTGAGATCATGTGTGGACCTTGAGATCAACTACAACTTGTAGTCTCTACCACATCTTTCTATATATAGTTTTGTCAAATTTGGATCTCCTTTTCTTTCTACCAATTTGACAAAACTAGACATGGTTCTACTTGAGCATAGTCCCATCACAAAGTTATTCTTACTATCGTTTCATAGGCCACTTATTTTTAATGTTATCTTCATCTTACTAATGATGAGATGACATTAGACATGGATATACTTTGGATATTGTCTCATAGGCCACATTGCCCTAATGTAGAGATTAATCTCTCTCTCTCTCTCTCTCTCTCTCCCCCCCCCCCCCAAAAAAAAGCACAACCACGGATGAATTATGATGGGCCATGGGCTATACCTATTGCCCATAGTACTCTCTCATCGCGGTCGCATGGGCTGCGCAAAACATGCGATACAACTACAGTCTAGTATATCTGATACAAAAAAGAGAGAGACCTATGTCATATGAATCTATGATGAGGCATCACTATCATCATCATTAGAACCATCTAAGTGCTTATCAAGAGAGTCTGAAGATGACTCCTTGACATCCGATGATGAGATACACTCCTACTCATCCTCACTGATGAGGTTACCATCATCATCAAATGATGGCTCCCTAGGTGGTGGCTATGTAGGCAAGGGGGGGATGTTATCATGAGACATAGGAAGTGGGCTACTAGAGCCCCGTCTTACATATGTCTGCAAGCCACTCAAACCACCCCTCCTCAATAATGGAGGGCGTCGAATGACCATGCCCCTGCTACCACCTACTCAAACTCCTCGTCCACGAGCATGCTGACTGCGAGTATCACAAGTATCTGCTGCTATAAGCTCTCTATAGAGCTCTGCAAAAATCATCTCCTCCTCCTCGTCCACCTCCTTATGCATACTATGAAGAGTGTCGCCGGTCAACTTGAATGTATCAACATTCACCTACACAATGCAGTGGTGCACGTAAGATTGATCATTGTAAATGCTAAAGTCTAAATTCTAAAGTATAAACTTCAAAGTTTAAAGTTTAAAAGTTAAAACAACAAATTTTAAAATTTAAATGTTATGGTTAAGTGTTTAAACTTTATCTGCTTCGGACTACCCATACTCATCATAGCTCTCATCATGTGTAAGTTAGTGCAGCAATAGACTAGCCGCTCTAACTGTTGTGTGCTAAGCCGATTGTGAATGTATGTGTGAATGAGAGAATAGGCACTCCAGTTTCTCTCACATGCACCCGAAGAGCAATCGTGGGTAAGGACCCTCATGGCTAAGGGTTGAAGGGTCTCCAGTGCGTATCCAAAGTTTTGCCATCAAAATAAAGGCTTCACAAGTGACTCTCTCCTCCAACAAGTGGGAGAAGCAAAAGCCACATGCCCTCTCTGATCTGTGTAGCATCCTAGCTCCTCTAGCATTGCATTGTGGTCATCCACAAGGACCACAAAAGTCAAATAAGCAAGCTAGTTCGAAAGGAACTCTCTATCATCCATGACCGTCGGTGACTTGTAGGCCGGATGTACCAATGCGGCAAAACCATGGATGGGCTTATGCATCCACGCCCATCTCCTCTCTACTATCTCTAAAACATATGCACGTTGTGTCTCTATGATCATTGTACAAGCACGTGCCTCCACCAATGCCGCTCTAAAGAAGTGAACGAGAAAGCCTATGGTGGATCCCTCGCAATCACTCATACATAACACCCTATAGAAGGGAGTGTCAACAATGACAACAGCACGGAGTTTTTGCCAAATGCTCATTAAGGCACAAGCGCTGCATGGCTTTGGTCTCCTCTGTCTCATGCTCATTCCACTCATTCCATAGAGTGGACACCACTATCAGATTGCACCTCACAAAGACGCTCTAGCAATAACCACATGTAAGCAAAGCGAATTGAAGAAGGCTTCTTCAACTCCAATGTGCTATGCTCACGATACATTGCAAGCACCTTTACCTTTACCGTGAAGAATGTGACAATTGGTGTAGCTTTGCGGACCATCCACTTGAGCTTTCCAATGTCCTCCATGAGCATGTCCAAACAATGACTTGCACATGGAGTCCACACAATCGTAGGGAACTCAGACTTAAGCAAACGGCCCATGCGCCAACAATTCGATGTATGTTCGGTAATAACTTGCACCACATTTGAGGGGCCCACCTACAACCACAATTTACAAATTACAAGTATAGTTATTACTAATAATACTTGGAAATTGAAGGATAGAGAGAGAAAGAGTCTAGAGAGAGTTGAAACTTGAGCCTTTCAAGTTCAAGTTTCAAGTTTCAACTTTAAACTTTCAAGATTCAAGAATGAAGACAGATGGAGCTTGGGGGTTGGGGGCTTTGTGGCTTGGGGAGAAAGAGAGAATTGAGATAGATCATAGATACTAGAGAGAAATTAATTATTAGAATAGGGAGAGAGATAGTTATGCATATGCCATAAATCAAATTTCAATTATGAATCATGATATTATCGTAATGAAAGAAAGCGAAACAAATTTAAAAGGTAAATTGCAATGTATACCTCAATGATAGCTTGTCGAATGTGGCAGTAGATGAATGCGCCCATCGTTTTTCTCCCTCTCTTGCCGATATCTACAGCCTGCAAAAAGTGCCGAGTGGACATGAGACAAGTATATTGATGATGCCACGTTTCTTACGATCACTCCATCCATCGGTGAGAATGAAGCAAACATATTTTATCCATGCGGCCCGAATAGGATCAGGGGCCCTATCAATCCTCTCTTTCTCTTCATCAATCTTTTTCGTCCTCATGTCATTGTATGTAACACCAATCCATCCTTCACATGGACCCACATTGGCAACGGCTTTTACCGTCTTTTTCCATTGCTCTTGCTTTAGGACATTGAATGTAAGATTGCACTCAATCACCATGCGTGCAATTTCCATGTCCGCAAGTCGTTGCCTTTCTCTAAGAAAGGCAACCAATCCACGCACATGACCAGGAGCTTGAGAGAGAGAGGATTGTTTCTCCGGCACCGCATGAGCCTCCACTCTTTGTTTTTTACCAGAGCCGGATACGGATGTGGAGCCTCCATGACCAATGGTAGAGGCTCTCCCCCAATTGAAGATATGCCCACATTGGATGATTCCTCGTTAGTAGGCATAGGAGTTGGTGCCGATAAGCCACTTTCTCCTCTTGTGGATCCCCCTCTCATCTTGGCAAGAATCTCCTCCACAATGTTTTGAGGGATCTCCTTGCATGGAGCAACTTGCCCCCCCGTCTTGGAAAGATGTTGGAGAAGCCGAGTTGCACCACTTGTATAGCGCTTCCCACAATACTTGCATGTCCAATGGTGAGAATTGGACTTCTTTGTGTCCCTTTCCACATGGATTGCATGCAAATTGAAGGCCTCGTGCTTCTCACGAGTCATGGTGCCGATGATGGATAAAGAGGCCAGAGAGAGAGAGAGAGAGAGAGAGAGAGAGAGATGCTTAAGTCTCGACTCTTGAAACTTGAAAGTTGAGTCTGAAAAGTTGAAAGGAAGAGAGACTCGAGAGGCCCGAGGGTTGGGGTAAAGTTGAAAGAGCAAGAGTGAGAGAGAGGGGATAGGAGATGAGAATGGCAAATGCTTGGATAGGGTGCGGGATAGAGGGGATGGGAGATGAGATTTGAGAATGGCAAATGCTTTGATAGGGTGCAGGAAAGAGGGGATGGGAGGTGAGATTCGAAAATGACAAATCACAAGTCTATTCAAGAATCAAGATCCAAGAGAGGAAGATGAGAATGATAAGTGCTTACTAAATTGGTGTGGAAGCATGGAGGAGAGGAGCACATTTTGTAGATGAGAGAAGAGTCAAAGTTCAAACAGTCAAAGAGGGATCAAGGGTCAAAGAGAGGGCTGCCAGCTAGAAGGAATCCAAAGAGGGCTAGGGAGGGGAGTGCATGGCTGGAAAAGGGGGTGGGATGAGGTATCCAAGGCTTCCCACCCCCCAAAAAGTGCCACGCAGTCAAGCGGAATAAAAGTGTGGGCACAGGAAACGCGTGACGCGGGACGCGGGATGCGCAGGCGAGGTGGCCGAAAAAGGCGTGTTTTAATGTACGAATTCGTATGGATACGTACCGTACGAATCATACCATACGGACAGATCCGTACGATGTATGGAGGCAACTATGTCTCTAGCAAAGGTTTTACATACAGCAGCTATAGAGGCATTTCCATGTAAAATGGACTCTACTGCACTAGGTAGATGCGCTGCCCCTCAAAATGCCTGGTATGATGATGAGTGCAAACAGACTAGGACCCGCTTACAAAGGGATGTTACACTAGGGACATGCACACACAAGCATGCATGGAATGTCTTCTGTTGTCTTGTGCAGAAAAAGAAGAGGGACTATCTAGCCAAACCAAAGCATGAGATGTATCAACTCTTTTTGAGTAGGGACAAGAAGAAGGCATGGAGGAAATTTCATGGTAGACAACCCCGAATTCATTTGACATCACCTAAGGTATGGCATGAACATGCTAGTGTATTGTATGATATTCCATCACAAGAGCAGATTCTCTATCCATCAAACTCTAGGCCAACAAAGTGTGGATTCTTTACGTCAAAAATGGTGAGGTATGCCATTTGGAGGTTAAAGAATGGAAGATCATATGATCAAGATGGCCTTGTGGCAGAACATTTTGCACATGCATGTTATACATTGGCCCCTATCTTGTCAAATATCTTCAATAGAGTTGTTTGTGAGGGGTTTCCAACAAGTTGGTGTGACCACACAATAGTGCCGATTTCTAAGAGTGGAGATCCATTGGTTGCTAACAACTACGGCACTATTATGATTGGCCATATGCTAGCAAAGATATATGCCTCTATTGTGGAGCATGAGTTGAGTTGGTGGGCTAAAACAAAGGGGATACGGTCTACAGGACTAGCTGGTTTTTGTCAAGGATACAATACCACATGCAAGACTCATACAGAGGTTGCGAACCATTGGGGTCCTTGAGAATATGCAGTGATGTATTTATACATCGTATGAGACAGTGACAAGTAGAGTACGAGTGCTTGCAGGCACAACAGCCTCAGTGTCTAGCACGGTTGGTATAAAGCAAGGCTGTCCGCTCTCTCCTTTGTTGTGTGGATTGTATATCTAAGAGATTTCAAATTACATACAAAGATGGGGTGGTATGGGAGCGAGCTTTTGGCTGGGGTATTGATACCAATTTTGTTATATGCAGATGATATTGTACTCATCTCAAATTCACTTAAGGGGTTACGATGACATCTAGATGCATTGCATGTGTTTTGTGAAGAGAAAGGCCTTAAGGTTAATCTTGGAAAGACTAAAATTATGGACTCTAACACCTCGACAGCTTGGGTGACACACTCAGAGCATCACTTTATGTATGACACTCAGTCTGTGGAAATGGTTAGACAATATGTATACCTTGGGGTCGCTTTTAAAGGGCCACAGTTTTCATGGAAGGAGACTTCAAAGGCTAGGTTTGCATGGGCATACGTAGCTTTGGGCACTCTAGAGCAACAATGTGCACACATACAATTCCAGGAGCCCCGTACCAAATTGTGGCTCTTTGACACTTCACGAATGCCCACACTACTCTATGGAGCAACCATTTGGAGCCCAAGCCTTTATCATACTTGACGGGCGCATCTCATGGATTGTAATAGACCTGAAGCACAACATTATGATGGCCAGGAACATATGGAGAAACCACTGGTCATGACGATAGCATGTATGATCAGGACGAAAGCTTCAGTACCACAAGAGATCATGCGAGCAGAGTTGGGTGCAGCACCCGTGGTAGTGGAAGCACTATTCCAAGCAATCACCTTCCTCTAGAGGATATGGCAACTCCCTAAAGACTGATACCCTAGGCTAGCTCTGGAGTCCTCAAGACAACTTGCAATAGAGGGAGATAGACAGTGTTGGTATGCACATATAAGCATGTGGTTGAACTTGCATGCTACAGCCTTGATTGTCCCACTTTGAGTCTCATCCGTTCAAAGTTGAATAGAGTGATCAAGGCAAACATCACTAAAGTGGAGACAGAGAGGACTTGGTCCGAGCCCCCTTTCCCATTAGGCATGAAGATGGCACAATACCAATGTCACTTCTTTCATCTTTCCCATGATGGTTTCATAGTGAGGCCAAGATATATGGATGCTCAACAAAGTACGAGGAGTTGTTGACACAATACGCATTGGAAAAAGAGAACAAAGAAAAGTGGAAAGCACTTCGTAAGAAGACCTTAAAAACCATGGAAAGAAATCAACCCTCCCCCAAAAAGCACCTAGGGGTCCTCAAGTTGGAGGTGCCTAGTGATCTCCATCCGCTGGCCCCATCTTCAATCCCCCAGCCCCAACTTTTTCCCCCACTCCACTCACATTTCTTTAGTGTCCTCAAGGTCAAGACACCCCAAGAAATTGGCAGATTTGTCACCTAGTTAATTATTTCATAGTGCGAGATTCAAGACTCCAAGATATCAGCTGTTGGTGCCAAAGGCAAAAGTTGTAATAAGTTATGCCTAACAAGTACTAGGTGATACCAACGCTAGTCGAGGGGTCAATAACTGCTCAGGGACACTTGAGAGACAAATTGACCTAACTAATCAGGTGTAGAAGTAAAAGTCTCCTCATAATCTATGCCCTTTTTCTAAGCATAACCTTTGGCAACCAAGTGTGACTTGTACCTAACAATTGAACCATCAGCCTTGCATTTGAGCTTAAAAACACATTTAGTGCTGATAGTCTTCTTGCCAGGTGGCAACCTAACGAGATCCCAAGTACCATTAGTAGCAATGTAGTCCAACTCCTCTTCCATGGCCTACAACCAATGACCTCTTGACTAGCTATTCACTCAAGCTTTGTAATAGACTTCCCCTTGTCATATAGTTCTTGATATGAAAGGCTTTATGCTTGGTTTTTTGCCTTGAGACACTTTGTTCTGAGATATGTTAATAGAATGTTTACTTTGCTCTAGAGAAAAAAATAAAATGAGCTAGTTTTTCTATGAGATCTCTTTGCTTGAAGAGAAGAGGTCAAAAAAGGCTATATATAGATCTCTTTAGGATTTTTTCTCAAGGCAAAATACAAAGTACAAAACAGCCCTCTGAGGGACTTAACAAGAAATATACAACAAGCTGCAACTTTTTGAGCTAGTCTTTCCATAATGCCAGAATCCCAAGTCCTGAAAAAGCATCTCTCCTCCTCCTCGTGGTCAATGAACTACCTTGTATCCTCTCCCATTGCTCGTGGAGAGCATGGACCACCTTTGTCCAAATTCTAAAGTCTATGGAGTGTATATCTCAATAAATCTATCGTGTTGTTGCACTTGGCAATCCATATATACTAAGCAATAATGGTAGCCATGAGCTCCTATTTTTGACAGTGCCCTTGGGTCCACACTATCTATCAGAAATATAGCATGTCAACCCTAAATCACAAGTCGCCTTGAGACAAGGTAAGCATGAGACATTGTATAATCCTCATACCCACAAGTTGAGTCTCTATCTATGATCCAAGCAACCATCCCCATGTAATAATCATTGAGTTTGTAGTGCCATGCATTATTATTCATGCTCCACCCGAGACTGTTGGGGTGCCTCCCTAACAATTCAATGACTCATGTGCCTATAAATAGGGCACGTGCATTCATCCATCTTCGCTCCACACTCACTCTCTCATTCATTCTTCATCATTCCACCATCATGCCTTTGACCTCAACCGTCTATTATTGCTGTCCACACCCCCACCTTGGCAGATATCTTAGTTTATGGTGCTGTCTAATTGATTGTGATGCCATACTAGCAAGCGATTTCTTTCGGAGCTCTTCTTCACATTCTCATCAACTCCAAACACTCCAAATTGCAATATTTTGAGTCGATACAGCTTGGCGACTTGTTCATCATCATTTCCATTGCTACATTTCAGGAAATTAGAAATTCCTAAAGGCATATCATTTGAGAAGTTTCCATGACACTTTTCTTTATGTTGTATCTTATGTACACTTATTGTGTACATTCTATTATATGTGGAAGAGAAAACAAAACAAGTAAGAAGACATATTGGCCCCCATTTCTCTTCTTGTGTTCTTTAGTAATCTTCTTCTTGCATCATTGTGTGTTTGGTGATTGGGTTTGAGCAACATCCATCATCTCAGAGAGTTCATCTCTAACAGCTCTCAAGGATTGCATTTTGCTTCCTTGACCACTATCCTCCATCTTCCAATGTCAACTCCAACATTCCACTATTTGGAGGACTTGAGCAAATTTTTTCCTCATGATTAATAGCTCTACTTGAGGGACCGTATTTCGCTCCCTTTACTATGCAAATCCGTTCTTGGTGTTGCCATTTGATCCATTAGGACAGTGCAACTATCTTTGAGCTCCACCTCATTGTATTAGCATGATTCAGTGTCCATCATTCTTCATTTTCTTTGTTTTGTTTCATTTGTCACAATGTTTGCCATGCACTCTGTGTTTCTCCCTGCAAACCCTACTGTTTCCTAGCATGGTATGAGAGCATACTGTTCCATCTCTTGGCACCACCTCCTTGATGCTCTCCTCATATCTCTAGCTTGTTGTCCTTCATGTGGCAAAGTCTCCTCTGTGCTTCAGCTAGTAGCTCAAGAAAGGCAAGCCACTTCCCCTTCATGAAAGCTGTCTGGAAAGGGAATCTTGGAGACCTCTAATCGATGGTGTGGCCTTTCTTTATCCTAAGTAGCTAGTTGAGGAGAAGTGGCTGCCTCAACTTCTCTTCAATAGTGGTTGGGTCAATCTAGTCAGGACCTATATGCTTCAGCTAGTAGCTCAAGAAAGGCAAGCCACTTCCCCACCATGAAAGCTGTCTGGAAAGGGAATCTTGGAGACCTCTAATCGATGGTGTGGCCTTTCTTTATCCTGAGTAGCTAGTTGAGGAGAAGTGGCTGCCTCAACTTCTCTTCAATAGTGGTTGGGTCAATCTAGTCAAGACCTATAGATACCTATCCCCAAGCCCTTGTAATAGATGTAGAGATTCAATCTCAAAACCACTCCCAAGCATCGTTGCATGGATATTACCATGGTTCTCCATTAGCAAGAGCAAGGGTCTCTAATCTCCAAAGCAATAACTTCTTTCATAGCTCTTCAACCACAAGAAGGCCCCTCTAAACAAGTTTCACCATTAGTGCTCTACTTTGAATGTCTAGTTCAATGGTTCCTAAGTTACCACTAGATTTGGCTTGGATAATGACATCCACACTACCTTAGTCCTCGCAAGACTACCTATGATAGCAAGCAAGATCTGGTTAGCAAGATAGTGATAATCTCGTTGTGCTATACAATAGCTTCTGCCTTTTGCACACAAGTAAGTTGTCTAGTTGCTACTCTGATGTGATTCTATACCCACATGGAAATCAAGGTATCTCACTGAAGTACCACAAGGGTCCCAAGTGAAATTCTCATATGGCCTCCAATATGGTTGCTACATGTCACAAACCTTTGCAAAGTCCATAGGATTTTTGCCATTGGATAAGAGCTCTTTGAATGTTGGGTATGGAGCTCATGAGTGACCAGCAAGCCATGGCGATGTTGGGTATG
Organism: Lygodium microphyllum; assembly: GCF_053477565.2. Lineage (NCBI taxonomy): Eukaryota > Viridiplantae > Streptophyta > Polypodiopsida > Schizaeales > Lygodiaceae > Lygodium > Lygodium microphyllum. The sequence goes on from NC_141147.1 coordinate 135,782,668, forward strand.
GAGCTCGTGAGTGACCGGCAAGCTATGGCGGATAGAACTCTACAGAGGGGGGCATATAGAATGTTGGGTATAGAGCTCGTGAGTGACCGGCAAGCTATGGCAAATGGAACTCCACGGAGGGAAGCATAGAGAGAGAGAGAGAGAGAGAGAGAGAGAGAGAGAGAGAGTACTCTAGCACATACACAAATTAAAAGATAGATTGATGATGATAGATGAGGTATGTGTGATGAAAGTACAAGTGATAGAGCTTGAATATCCTAAGGTAGACACCTATATCTTTGAACTTTATTTAATGCTAACTGATGTTAGATGCTCACACCTAAACATGCACTTTTACACACATCATTGTGTGTTCACACAAGGATAAATAAATCTAACAACCCCCCTTTCGGGTCATGGGTGACTAAGCCCACAACACCAAACATATGAAAAAGAAAAAGGGAAGGTCTTACCTTGAAGAGGCAATGTCTTATCTCCTACAATGATTTTGAAAAAGGAGATGCATAAATGAGAGAGGTGCAATGTAAGGATGACATGGTCTACCGAAAAGCTTGAAGGACACGAAGTAAGACATGGTTTAGAAGTGCATGTGCATGGCTCAGAGATTGATCAAAAGCCAGTGTAGCTCAAAGACTAGTGGGCACATGATCAAAGGCAAATACATGGGTATAGCTTTTGGTATCACCTCAAAGGTCACATGAGAAGTGGTTACAATCCCCCTTGAAATATAGCTCCTTTGTAAATCCAAAGGAAAGAAAATTAAAATATAGACAACTCATTTTTATTAAAATCCGAGCAAAGAACCCCACACAATTATTTATTAAGTGACAAAAAAGTTTTAGTGCATGCGTGTACATGGCCAGTGTCTAATTCTAATCACCTGATTTTAATATTTTTTTAATTTTATGATTTGTATTTTTTTACTTTTTAATTTATTTTTTTAATAAAATTGCTGGGATAAAAATCCTCCCTTGATGTTGGTCTTGAGGATATCACGATCAATGTCCATTGCTTGCAACGGTGTTGCCAAGCACTAAATGCTTGATGGGTCATTTTTTCAACTAATGTTGAAGGCGAGTAACTGGGTGGTCTAATGGAAGCTCCAATTTGATGGCTGAGTGCTTGAATAGGACAAGCCCCAACTTATGATGATGAAACTTTGAGAAATTTCAAAGAAGATCGACATGTGTATGAACTGCCCCTTGAAGAAGTTTAAAACTTTAATTAACTGAGGTTTAAACTCAAAGTAGTTTTAAATTAAACCTTTTCTTTGGTGACGGCCGACAGGGTCAGCCTTTGGATGACAATGTGTAGGCAGTCAATGCCGCGGGATGAGTTGCATTGGACAGGTCGACTGGAGCAGCACGTTTGATGCAGCAGATTAATGCATCCAGTGTCAGGCAGGTAACCGGGCAAACAGGCGGGTCACTGGAGATGACACAGGTCGCAGGACAGGAAGGTGCACAGCCCCACCAGGTGCTTGGTTGATCGTCACACTGGTAGTGGTGAGCAGGAGATTGTCTCATCACTCCTTTCAAGACTTGAGTTGTTGAACACTGACGGTGGCAGCTTCAGTAAGCAGACTTGTTGCAACAATCGGCACAGGTGGCCTGGTGAGGTGGCTGAGGCCATGTTCATGGCAGCATACAGCAAGATGGCTCTGATACCGCTGTTGGGTATGGAGCTCGTGAGTGACCACAGGCTCTAGTGGATGGAAGTCCATGTGGAGGGGGGGTTTTGCGCGCGCGCGCGCACACACACACACAGAATACTCTTGCACGTACACAAACTGAAAGATAGATCAATAATGATAGATGAGATATCTGTGATGAAAGTACAAGTGATAGGGCCTGAATATATAGGCTGAGGTATACGCCTACACCTTTGAGCCTTATGTAATGCTAAGTGGTGTTGAGGTGTTCACACCTAAACACGCACTTTTACACACAATGATGTATGTTCTCACACAAAAGGATAAATAAATCTAACATTGAAGCTTTGAGAAAAACCTCCATTGCAGCTACAAAGGCCTTGAGGTTCTTCTCATCACCGTCCAAGTAAACAACTATGTCATCTACCAATTCTACATCCAACAACTCCTCAAATTATGTGTTATTTAGCTGGTCCTAGCTCACACATGTGCCTCATAGGGCTAATAGTCATGCCCCCCCAAAACATGTGTATATTCTATAATACGCAGATGGTCACAACTCCTAAGAATGTTTTCCCGTGAATGTTACATGGATTAACTCTACATTAATTTTATGTGACAGCTATTATGAAAGGCTCATTGATGTATATAGGCTGTTGTATTCTATGCATGATGCAATGTCCGATGCCTCGAGGCTGATATCCAGTGTGTTAATTCTTAAGCCTTGATACATGGAGCTCTCCTCTCTTAGACACATGTATAACATATATGAGCTCAATAGACATTCACGTCTTCAATGAATGTACGCACGCACACAAACCTTAAGGGAGAGAGGGGAGGAGGGTGGGCACAATGATTAATCCTTCACAACCATCAGACTGCAGCAACCACTAGAGTACTCTAGTCCAATAGAATGGAAAAGTTTTTAAATTTCAGGATCTCAACATGCATACATCAAAGGATATATAGGAAATGTATGCCAGATGCATCTTATTGTCTAGCAAAAAGTTTGAGAGATGCATCTAAATTGTCCAGTCTTTATGTTGCACATTTGCATTTCAGAGAGTTTCATGAAACTTGTTCTAAGGGGGGATAGAGCTATTTTTAATGAGTTCCCACAGTAAGTCTGTTTATGGCCTCCAGTTAAGTAAGGCAGTACAGCTCTTCTGTGAGCTTTAGTATATTATATTTCACGTATGTTCACATAACAGAACAAGGAGGCATGCCTAATTTAGGGTTCAAGTGTTTGTCAAATAGTTCTTTGAATATTTTGATTTGCATATTTGAAGGTGTTGTGCCATCTTTCTGGGAAGAGGCTCTTCCACCATTGTGTTGGTTTGGGCATCTGAAAGTTGTGGGACATCTTTTTGGGAAGAGTTTCTTCCATCATTGCATCAATTTTCAGATTTCCTTGGTACCTGTTTTATCAAAATTTGTTATGTGAACATCTCAGTGTGTTTTAACAGAGAAGTAAATCGGTGTTGTATCTTGACAAACCATGAACCAAAGGTCCTTATTTTCACAGGGTGCTGGAACCTACATGTTTCGCATTGATGATGTACGAGTAGTGGATGCAACACGTGTAGGAAGCATTGCGCACCTTATAAACCATTCATGTGAAGTATGTCGACAAATTTATGTATTCTGTATTTCAAAGCAAAAAAACTCCCCCCATGGGTTTTTCCATTGCAATTTTGTAAATTATATCTTTCATTGTTTTTTGCACTACTACATCTGTAGCCAAATTGCTTCTCGAGAGTTGTGACAATCAGTGGTGAGGAACATATAATTATCTTTGCAAAGAGGGATATCAATGAAGGAGAAGAGTTAAGCTATGATTACAGGTTGGTATACTGGGATCCCTGTTTGCAGTAAATTAGAATCGTGGCCCCTTTTTTTGAGAATTACTGAGTTGCCATGATGAATTTATGAATGTGTTCTCAATTTGCACTTTTTGCGGAAAGATTTTGTAATCAATGATTCAAAAATACGAAAATACCATTTTTCTTGAACAATTTATGCTGCCAAAGTTAGATCAGTTCTTGATAAATTAGACAACCTGCTGAAACATCTCTTCTTTAATCAGGTTCACATCAAAAGGGGAACAGTTGGATTGCCATTGTGGTTTTCCATCCTGCCGGGGCTTTGTGAATGCGGATGATGATGAAGAGGAACCTGCAAAAATTCTTGTTCCTCGCAGTGAGATAACTGTATGGATCCCAACAAGGTGCTAGGCTTTCAGAGAAACCATTCATTCATCTCTTTTAAGTTCGACCATACTGAAGGCAAACTTGTGAGGTAGTGCTTATTTTCTATATACAGATTTGCCAATAAGAGATGCACAATGTCTTTGTCTACATGTGTTATTTATATAGAGAAAGCATCTTTGTATCACGCATGAAAAGTCTTTTCCCACTTGAGTATTCTGCTGGGCTTTGTTCAATTCTGGGCTCAGTTTATAAAGCTAAAAGCCAAGGGATTAGTAAATACCAGGTCAAAACTTTTGGTTGTAAGAAAGTTTTTTTTTTTTTTTTCTGACAAGAAACATATGTTATAATTAGAATGACAAGCATAAGAAAGCAATTTGAGGGTATTAGTGGGGTTCTGAATAGGGAATCTGCTGTCTGCCTGACAGTTCACCATCTATATATGCCATATAGGCCAGCTATATATGCATGTAGGCCCATTTCAGATTACCAGATTTGCAGAGTGAGAAAAGTCACAGGGATGGGGATTTTTCCTGCTCTTATGATTTGACTCACCATTGATTACATGGGTAATGTCACGTCATATTCTGCCAAGATGTTAGCCATTGATGTGAAACCCTGGCACATTTGCTGATTGCACACCTGGTAAACTGTGATGCTGCAGCCAATCTCCTAGATCCTTTGATGGCTGGTAAGCTCCAAGAGTAAATGCTCACTAAAGTCAGAAAGCATCCTCTTCTTACTCCTGAAGAGAAGTGTCTTTTTGCTGTTGCAAAGCCCTGAGAAGGTCAATATTATTAACATATAATTCTTTGACCCTTTGTGAGAGTATACTTTTGCAGATAAAAACCCACAACCAGTTTTAGACCCTGAAAGCTTTGTTCTTGTTTCTGGCTTGTTGCAATCATAGCTTCGGTGTTGGTGGCTGACTGGCCAGAAAATACATTTTTCCAAAACGTCATTTATTTGGACCCTTGGAGCAACTGGAGATGTGCCACCACAGACTTCGGAATTTTCTATACTGTGAGCACATATGTTATGGTTTCATAGCTCTCCTCTGGTGCAAATTGTACCCTACTTAGCAGATGGAACTGTGTTGTTTAGCTTACAAATAGACTTGGCAAACACTCTTTTAGGAACGTTCAGCAGAACTACTATGATTTTTTAAAGGTATGGTTGATCAAACTTAAAAATCAGCTGAGTGTGGGGTGGAGTTGATAAGTTGGTGTCAGGAGGAAAGGGAATGCAGAGAGGTAGGAATGTGTGAGAGGGGGAAGGTAGGGACCTCCAGGCAGTGTGAGGAGCCTGGGACAAGACCGCAGGATAAGTGGCCACAAAGGCATCAACTTTGTAGGACATGAAATGCTCCATATGAATCAAATGCGTCATTTTCAAGGTTCATTGGTTAAATATCTGTATAAGGATATTTTTAATCCATGCATATACAAGATCATTCTCCTCAATTGTAGCTACCCCTTGCCAGCAGAGCTGTATCTCTTGACCTCATGTTTTGAGAGATTACGGAGAGACAATGTCTTTTATCGCATCAAATTATTTCAACTTCTTCTGAAGCTATTGAACAGCAGATGTCATGTTACTGTTTGTGGGTTCGAGATGATCAGACAAAATCAACTGGTTTTCAGCCGTGCATTTGTTGTAAATTGCCATGAATGTAAATCCTGTTTTTTCTACCCTGAATTCTTGTTTTTTTCCTTTCAGGCTTTACCTTCGCTTTCATGCAGGGTTCTGTATCATTAAAAAAATGATAGTTGTGCCTGCTTTTAGACAATGTGCCTGTGGCTGCAACAGCAGCCCACATTCGATCTGTTTACTGCTGATATGGTGCTTGCCCAAAGGTTACAAGCTTTCCTGCCATCTTTTGTCACGAGCTGGAGTCATCAAACTGTACAAATATGATAATGCAAGCAGATTGTGTGCTGCCATGAGCTTCAAGCATGGACGAATCTTCTATCATCTCTATCATTGAATTTGAGGGATTGCAATTCAGCACCCCGTTGTATGTACAGATCTCAAATGGAGGGCAATTGACCTTTGATGCATACATATATCTATCTATCTATCTATCTATCTATATATATATATAGATATATATATATATATATATATATATATAAACTTATTTTTGCAAGCTATCTAGTATCAGATTTTGTCTCAATTGGGGAAAGCTATAACAACTATATATAAACTTATTTTTGCAAGCTATCTAGTATCAGATTTTGTCTCGATTGGGGAAAGCTATAACAACTGTTTTTTGGCAATGTTTCTTGGAAGATGTGTGTTATTCAACATTATGGCTATTGAGGTGTTCATGATATTAGTATATCACAGAATCCGGTATGTGGTTCTTATCGTGATCAAGGTTCATCTGGATTAGTATCGTGACTTTCTGGTAAAACCACTGGCTCTGCATTGTAGCCCATGATCAACTCTCTGATCAGCTACCAGCAATATGCGCACTGATAAAAGGTGAAGTGCTTTTCAGCCTCATGGAGTATGTACCCATCGTTTTCAATGCAAGGGGAACATTTATGAATTCGACAAGGCTGAAATTTTTGTGGCAAACTATACTTGGGAACAGGTAAGAATCAAGCCTAATGTGAATGTCCATGCAAGCATCTCTGTTGAAGATTCAAACGCCTAACTTATTAAAGAATGGCCTAAACTATGCAAAGAAAAGTAGTTTTAATTTCACAAACATCTGGCTAAACTGGGGAAGTGTTTTGTGCTGACCAGGTACATAGTAGCCTTTTATGATCTTAATTGCTAGGTAATGTATTGAATCCACCAGAAAACTCATGACGATTTGGCAACATCAGAAAGCTTTCTTGGTGAGTCAGCCTAATTGCATTTAATGCTTGTTTAATTTTATCTAGCTGCCCCAATGTTTATCCTACACAACAATATATGGAACATGGCTTTTTGTCTACCCAACTTCTGCAGTGCCACAGAGCAGTAGCAGGTCTTTAATCACGAGGTACTACTCCATGATATTTTGATTACACTGCATCAAAGTAAAATAACTGAATTGTTAACTAACACCAGGACACTATTCAGTTAGTTCAGATCATTTCTTAACTGTGTGTTTCCATAGACATTTGACCTATTTTGCAAGGGTTGTTTGAAGAAACATTCAATGATCCCACCAACCCAAATCCATATGCTTGGTTGCGACCTTGTTATATACCATGCAGCGGTGGGATCTCTAAACACCACCATTGCAAATTGAGAAGATGGATGTCTAGACACCACTATCAGAGGGTTGATAGCTAATTGTGTTTGCTGGTGCAGCATCATTCCATGCTTAGAGAGCCTCTTGTGGTTGCAAACTGCTGACTTTTTACAATCTTGTGCTTAGATAGCTAATTTTTTGATAGCATGCCAACTGATAAGGCCACATGTCACAAGTCCACGAGATAACCAAAACTCTCAAAAATTCATGGATGAGAAAAATGCGCTCTTGTAAGGTTTTGTGAACCTTTACAAAGCTGTTTAAGGTGATCCAAACACAAGCTTCAAAAAAGCTTTCCATGTGCCCTTACAAGCTTTTTGGAAGTTTTGCACATCAAAGAAATCGTAGACCACTCAAACCTAACTCTTTTATCTATAGCACAAATACGTGCAGGTACAACAGCCTGGATATATTTGCCATTTGTCATAAATTCTGATTAAACATCATGCCTTCCGAGTCTTCCTTAAGGCTGATGATGGCATGAATGTTCTTCTCCTCCCAAAAGGTGCAGGATTGTTAAGACAGTTTTGAATGAAGAGGGGGATGGTCATGATGTATCCATTAAAGAGGTTGATATTTAGCAAACGAGGTTGGAGTGTTTGTGTGGGGGCTCAACATGGGATAAGCATCTATTGATATCAAAGCAATTGGATGAGGATCGTTAACTTCCAAAGCAATGAATGAAAGCAATCTCTCCTATTGTTTGGCATCGTGTGTTGTGGCAAATATCTCGTGATTCTCCAATGCTCATAACATCATTCAAGGTGACACAAAGCTATGGTCCATGGTGACAAGGGCATGGCAAACTTATGACATAATGTCATTTAAGGTGACACAAAGCTATGGTCCATGGTGGCAATGCCATAGTCCATGGTAGATGTGACAAATTTTGCTACAAAAACTTTGGAGCCAATTGTGGTTCACTCCTCACTTACCTTTGTTGAGTGCCACGTGCTCAAATAACCCCTTTCCACCAATGCCTTGTGAGGACAAGGAAAGATGTGAGACCTTTGTCCAACATTAGCTTCTTGAAGTCCCAATCTTGGTATTAGCTTAGAAAATCGTAGTAAAAGACATCACTTTTTGGTGATTTCTAAGTGTTCCAATCTTGTTTGCTTCAAGGCTTGCGACTTCCGAAGCCCTTCATCTTAGTTGTTTCTTCAAATCATGGCTTTTGAAGGTGGAAGTGCAAAATCGAACATTAATTGTTCAAAGTGTGAAGCAATAATATCTTTTGTTTAACAAGGCAATTAGGGTGTAGTTATAAACAAGGTATGCATTGCTAGAGAAATGGTAGATAAGGCTATTTCTAGATGTGTGGAGTAAGCTCTAAGCAATTTTGCAACTATCATAAGCCTTATAAGTGGTGGTAGCAACAAAAACATCAGCAGATGCCAGGGTGGTACAATATATATAGGCAATGGTAAGCAAAGATGCCCACTTATGAATATAGTGACACCAAAGTTGTGGGATTAATAGTAATGTTATCAACATATTAGCAAAAGGGAACAATGTGATTGGAGATCTCTCCTATATCTAGAGGGTGAGTCAGAGAATGTGTTATAGAACCAAAGAGGGGATTATGATATTTCCTTCCACTTTGTACAAAAGCTTACATTGGTGTGATTGCTTGTGTGACAACTTTGTCTAAATGTTGGGAGGTCAAAAGTGAACTCCCGAATGAAGGCAAAGTGTATGATGAACACAATCATGGCAAACCTATTCGAAGTGCTCATCTTATTTACCTTGGCTATCACCACAAAAGAGCTATTAGATTCATGCCTTATACTTGGGAAGAAGTCAATGGACGAAATGACACTAGGCTCTACATCAAATTGACCACCACTAACACTGCAATTTCACGTGTAAGTTTTCATCTTGTAGAAATAGATCATTGGCCCAATCTTTAATCAAATCATTTCTCAATCAAAGCTAGGTTCTTTAAATTGCTTTGGGAAATTAAGTACATGTGAAAAGAACATTCACGACACATGCAAGACTAATGATCAATATCAACCCTATATAACCAAAGATCTCTAGCCTTTGCATATGACTAAATTCATTTGTATGTTGGTAATGTGGTTGCATTGTTCAAGAATACAATGCTAATGGCAATGTTTAGTATATGTTGCATATTAAACAAATGTTATAACCGTGTTCTACTTTTTTGTAGCAATCCCTTGAAATATTCCCTCATTTCCACAATACCAATGTCCTCTATTGTTTTTGTTGTAAATGAAATCATCTTTCTAATATCCTTTATCATAAAAACCCACTCATAATTTGCTTTTGAATATTGTTCTCCTTACTTTCAAGACACTCAATAATTGTCATGTTTTGCTTTTGTACTTTCATGTTCCTCTCTTTCTCTAAGTCATGTCTTACCATAAGTTTGTGCATAACTTTTAACAACCAATCTCACACTTCCATCTACATTATGTTTTACTTCGTAAACCCCCTTGTAGCCTCAGTATGACGGCATGGGCCGATCCTCACTGCGGTCTCTATCCAAGAAACATTGTGCACAACCATCCATCAATCTAGAGGATGTGCAACAAGTATTTTGGAACATGTGGCAATCATGGTATCAACTAACAATCATGCTAAATTCATAATGCCAAGGAAAAGTACCAACACATAATGAAGCATCCCATATGGTGGGTCACCATATTGACATATTACTCATTCTATAACAAGGCAAGAAGATTGATGAGCCCTTGCTTGTGATTTGTTGAAGGAATTGTAATCAAAGTCTCAATGTCTTGATCTCACAAAATCATTAGAACTATCATCGATCCAAAGAGATGTTACAACCATCATCTTGAGATGAATAACAAAGATAAGCGTCCCATATACTTCATTAATGAAGAAAGAGTCACAATCACAATCTATATTTACGATTTATTATGCTTCGATTAAATCCAATATTCTACCGAGATCCATATCACTTGTCCATAAGGCATGATTCAACTCATCCAAGGGAAGAGAATGCACAACATATAGAACCTAAATGCATGACCTAACCTAAGTGGTTCTTGAAGTCGTCAAATATATAGAGACATGTCTACAAACTACAACATGTCATTTATACATTGAGCTTCAAACTTTATGTTAAGGATACTCCTCTCTCCACATTTGGGGCTTTATAGATATTCTTTGGTATTGGAGTCCAATGCACCTAGATGGAGGTAGTTGTGTTCAAGCGAGACATCCTACAAGTGATCTCCATATTCCACCATGAACCCTCACATGTGCAATGTCATGAGTGTGCAATCTGAAGACATGTTGTATGTGTTGTACCTTTTCTTATGAATAATACAAGGATTCCTTATTGGTACATTCCATGTCCCTTTCTAATATACCCTGGTATCAAAGCTTCTATCTAGAATCATAACACTTGGTATGAGGGCAAATTAATCGTTGAGCTATCCATCTTAATTGGGAAGAGCATACATGGTTGAAAAGATGATCCTGCCCAAACATGAAGTTGACCTTGATGGACCAACCTAGTGAAATATCCAAAGCTCAATAGGGGAGTACTATTGTACCATTCAATATAAAAATCAACTAGAAGAAGCTACTACTCAAACACATCCACAATCAAGCAAATAATATTGTCAGTGAGATGGGGGATGCACACAAAAGAATCGAGCTTGTGAATAGTCTAAAGTTAAAAATTGAATATTTAGAAGAAACTTTGGACATGATCAATTAATGAATCTCGATGCAAGAGAGAGCCAAGCTTTGGAAAATGAAGGCTGAGTCTTAAAAGTGGGTGTACAAGGAGAAATCACCCTCATGTGAAACTAGGAGATTGCCATTGAAAGAAGCATAAGTGTGGATTGAACCATACCTAAAGCCAATGAACATAGTCAAGTCCAACAATTGAAGAATGGCACCAGGTCAACCAAAGGAGAGTCCTTAAGGGGCCTACCACGATAGCTATTTATGCAAAGCACAAGGACAAGATAAAGAAGAAACTGACTTTTGAAGTAGACTACAAGCCGATAGAAGAAGAAAAGTACTTGTAACCAACAACTTACTACCTAAAAAATGACTACCAAGTAGCTGAATAGCCATTAGAAGGATACCCAAAACACTACCCCATCGACTACCACTAAGAAGTGATGACTAGTACCCCAAAGATTACATGTTGACTACCACCAAGAAGGAGAAGACTTCAACACCAAAAACTACCCTAAAGCCTTCTATCCATGAGGAGACTATGCCATCAATTGCCCACCCCAAGAAGAGTTCAACCATGAAGAAGAGATCTATTGCTACTAGAAAGGAGAAAGGATGGATGACGAGATGTAAAGCAAAGGCTTGAAGACATCACAAAGAACTTAGGCTACAATATGAAGAATGGAGATGAATGGGCATGGGACAATGATGAGACCTCAAACCACAACTTGCAACCCAACTTGAAGAAGAACCTGTTTGGAAGAAGTGAAGATGGAAAAAAGAGAGAAGATGTTTTATACAATCGGAAAGGAACACCTTTATCCAAGGAAATTCATGGTAACACCTTGACAATGCTCTCCTTTGGTGCATGGGATGCCTTAAATGAAGATGATGAAGTAAATGAAGAAATAAACTCTAAAAAGATGAGTTGGGAAGGTGTTAGCACCTTCGGCAAGGAATCCTCCACATGTAGCCAACAAGTCATTGTGTGGAGGTGAGGCATGAAGGAAGAAGAGGAACAAAGGATAGTTTTTGCTAGAAGATAAAAGCAAAAAAGAGAAGGAATTCGAAGGCTAGAAATAAGAAAACAATAAGAGACTAAGAAAAAGAAGGCTAATTTCTAAACCCTAGTACCTAAAACTTAAAAGCCTATCAATATTTATGGTCATAGCAAGGAAGAGTAAGATTGTATAGAGTTTCTTAACATCTATAGTTCACAGCAAAATCATACAAAGATTACTTCTTCATTATCAACATTTGTAGGGTTATCAAAGGTGGATTATTGGATCTCTTAATAGTTACACTAGCTAGAGTCCTTTGAGAACAAGCAAGGGCAAAGTGCAAAGTTTTAGGTCACCATAGAGGGGAGATAAGATTAGGAGACTTCTTGCACGATGGCAAATCTGAAAAGGAAGGATACTTAAAGTTCTCTTAGGGCTACGAGCATCTTGGTAACTACCTTTTATGGTGATGTGGGAGACTAAGGTGTTCACATTATGAGAATGTGGAACAACTGGCATGCATGACTTTCTCTGATCATACCCTTGGTCTTCTCACCTAGATACTCTATCCCTAACCTTCTATATCAACCATCGATTGGATCCCCAATTAGCACAATCTACAAGCATAAACATGCATTGTGGAGCAAGAATATGGACTAGGTTATAGGAATAGCAAAGGTGGCACAACAAGACATTGAAGAGTCGAACTGCATTAAGATGCAAGCTTGGCAGCATCCAATGGTTTGCAAAAAGAAGAGAGTACTTTGTAAGGATCTAACCTTCATCGCTAATAGTGACCTCTTATGACCACAACAAGAGTTTCATCCAAATTAATGTTCACTAACCTTGAGGATAGGAGAATGAAGTTCTACTTCATAGCTCAATAACTTTTTAGAATCTAAAAGGAGACAATATGCAAAGAATTTTTCCACGTCCATCGATTCCATGCCTTGAGGAATAAAAAATTTACCATCTCATGGATCGATATGGGATAGTGTGGACCTACTTGTGGAGGTGACATGTTTTGCTACAAACTTCTATTAAAGCCTATTCCAACAAGAGCAAATCTAACTAGAGTCCAACAATGCAAAAAGAAGATTTCCAAGTGCAATAGGGGAGATATGCCACTCTCTTCTTCTACTCATCTTTTTTGAGACTGTCCTATGAGGAAGAGCTTTTGAGAGTCTTCTTTCTCACCTTCTAAGAGGAAATCAATGCACCCCTCTCGGTAGCTTCCAAGAGCCTCTTAGTATCAAGAGGATACACACAAGCCTCTTTGTAGGCCTAACCTATCTTTCAAAGGGCGAGATTAATAGGATCCCATGAGCCCTATCACTTTATTGGCAATACCTTAGGAAGGCCATAGCAAGGAAATGTCAACCAAACAAAAATCTTAAGGGCTCCCTTCATTTGATCAATACACAATCTTGTAAAGGCACAAGAAGTTGTGTTCCAACTATAGATCCAAGTGTTTCTAACTTCTATAATTGGTATTTGGATTGATGCTACCACCTCCAAATCAAATAATATTAACTCGGCCCAAACATAGAGCCAAAGATTTGTAGTTACTTTTCACTTCCTCCTTTCTAATTTATTCTCTTCATCCTTCTTACATCCTTTGCTGCTTATGGGCTTACCCTACATCACCTCATGCTTCTTGTCTAACAACCTTGGGACAAGTTGTAACCAAGTGGCCCAATGTTATAAAACAAAAGCACTACCTTGGAATGCTTCAATACTCTAGTAAATAATTCAAATCCTAATATGACAAGAAAGACTCCCTATCTTTAGAAGACAATGGAGGACTGGTCATCTAGTCTAGGGAAATGGAAGAATAACCTTTCTCTAAAGCCAACTACCGAGCTAGGCTACAAACGACGAGAGGCTAAATGTAAACTATCGAGCTAGGCTACAAATTTCAGTTGAATGAGAATGAAAAGAACTAGCTGGGGATGGTTCTAATGAACAGGAGAGAAGAGTGGGCGACATCCTTCAAAACCAAACTGATGGCCCTGATGAAGTGCTATCAAACTGAGAAGGGGAAGTTGCTTTGTGAGGCGGTCAAAAGAGATGACTTCAACCATTAGAATGTGAGACATGTGTTAAAGGTGCAAGAATACTGGAAGTATTACCCTAGAACAAAACTAAAGACATGGAAAAGAAGGGCAAGGGCCGTGTGGACCAATACCCCGTCTGGAAGTGCTTTGGAAGGTCCTAATGAATAAGTTTCCTACTCGGAGTAGGAGAACTAAGTTTGCCAAGGTTTCACCTGTGCATGTTATGCAAAAAGGAGAAATCTGCTCAACATCTATTTTGGGGTTTATCGATGTCAGGTGGCTATGGAAGGCTTTAAGTAGATGGGTGGAGAAGGCAGGATTGGAGGCTAAAATTGATGCAAGGGGAGCCCTTTTCAATGATTTCGGGTCTCTTCAAGAAGCCAAGGCACCTCTCTACAATGTCATCAGGGCTATCCTTTGTCCCTCTTAGTCTGCAACAATGTAAGTGTGATGTATTGACTGCATTGAAAGGTCTAGGAAAGGACTGTATTTATAGAGCATGTTTCAAAGCTCTTTAGTGTTGTAACTGAGACTTCTCAATTAGATCTGTCTCCCCCTTTTTGGAAGATGTAAACTTGTTTTTTATTAATTCAATATAACACCGCATTATAAAAAATTTAAAAAAAGCCTCGGTGGTGGAGGATCACCCACTAACTTACATACTATAGATGACTATAGATGACGCATTGATTGCTCTCATCATTTGAGTCTCTATATGTCACACTAGGAAAGCAAACAAACAAAAGCATTGTAGGGAAGCGAGAGGCTCCATTGACGCCCCTTGGTATTTGGTTGGGGGGACCAAATGCTGTCTTTGTTTCCTAGGTTGCTCAGGAGGCTGACATGGAGAGAGAAAAAGGGTCTCGTCTCAATTCTTAAAGCTTCCCGCCCCTAACGATAAAGTAACGAAATGCCCAGTTGATTAAAGGTTACCATTAATGTTATGATAGATCTCATTGTATGAACGCTCCTGAAATTAATCAAGATTGACGGAAAGCTTGACCTCTCTATCTCTGAACTCCAGCCTCTTTGACTCAAGTTAAATACTAGGGTAAATTTTGATCTCACCAGCTCTTGACTCATGCCTGATAAATGAAGTAGAGGGGATGGATTTTTCATTCGAAGATCCACCATGCCACCGTATATCATTGTAATGGCTTATGCCCTGACGAGCACCGCTAACAAAGAGGCTAGTCTATCTCAGCAATTACTTTTTTGCAGACGGAAGACCCAGCAAGGAGACCACCCATCCAGCTCAGGCCACCTCCCAAGTCAATGACGATCACGGAAAAGTGAGTTGAAGGCATCAAATGTCTTACCCAAAAATATCAAGCTCTCCGATACTGTCAAGACGCTCGCACAGCAGGACATTAAGTCTGCTGATGAAGCTTGGACTAACGTTAGACCGTTCATGAAGATTGCTTTATATAGGGAATTGAATTACAGTGTCCTTACAGGAAAGAATAGGAAAAAAGAAAGAAAGGCCAACTGAACTGTACCAGCAGCTGTATCATCATCATTACTATCAGATGGCACATGTCAAGCAGAAAACGAACGAGAGCTTGCCATCGTACTATAACTGCAGCGCTTGTCGTGTATTCTTGACGAGGAGAGAGGCAAAACGCGCAGGCATTAACCCTAACGTAAGTGAACTGCCATTGCAGTTCTTGATATCCATATATGCCTCAGTTCGTGTGGTCTAACGGGACACCACCACCAGCCTTGCGATGCCCCTAGGACGCTCCTTTCTAATGTCGCATTCCCACCCAAGGAGAAGAAGTAAAGGCGGTCATTAACCTTTGGACACATCACGCTCACCGTAGACTAACCACTATTGTGATTCCCATCAAAGGGTCAGATCCAATACCAACGAAGAAATAAAGATTCTAGCATAACCTTCACATAGGCCACGGCCAAAACCACAAGAAAATATGGTTTGCCCACTAGTTAAGCCATGAGATTATGATATGTCATGCACATGACCAACCATGATCATGGACACATGAACCATGGTGAATACTTTATGAGTGGCTAGGTCACTTTCTATTGTCCAATGATAAACCATACTCTCCCCAATTACTACAAGGAGAGAGTGTGTTTGTGTGTGTGTGTATCACACCACTCTACAGTGGTAAGATGGCCACACGTCAATTGGATGTTCATTCCCCTCTCCAAACTAACTGTTATGTTGACCTTTTGTTGTTACACTTACCAAAAACTACCCTAACTATTGTTGGTCATGTGTACAAAACATAGGTTTGGTGAAAGCAGGGTTAAGACACTTGCATCGACTATCATGTGGGCGAGGTATAAGGGGATTGGTAGATATTCAAACCTTGTCAATTGCACATTACTTTTTAAGATGAGTGTGTTTGTCACTTTTTCACTTGGGTATGGATGTGAGCCCTTGAGTGATGGAGATTCCCTGCCTAAACATGTCCTTGCAAAAAATGTGGGTCCAATCAAGGATTGATATGGCAATGCAACACCGCTTTCATTTCGTGCACCGTAATTGGCCCAAGTCCTCATCTATGTGCCACACAAAGCCATGGTCGTGGGTAAATAGTTCCATTGGGCTTTCCACACAAGGTCATGTGAGGGGAGGAGTGGTTCATGTGGTCAAATAAAGTGGAATCCCAAACCTTTCCTCATGCTTTATATGTTCATCATTGTGCATCTTCCCTATCCAATGTGTTTGTCAAGCAAAATGTGAGCCCGATCAAGGACGGACACAATGGTGCAACTGAGCTTTCATTTTGCACATTGTCCTATCAGTGTTGGACAATGTGTAACTGGCATGACACCTCATCTTTGTGCTACACAAAAGCTAGTTGTGTGTAAGTAGTTCCATGGCGCCTTTCCACACAAGGTTGTGTGAGGTGAGAAGTGGCTCGTGTGATTAGAGTGGCATTTCAAATCTTTCCTCATACTTTAACTAGTTGTGAGTCTACAACCTCATTAGGTCAATCTTGATTGTCAAACATCAATTTTCAAGTATCTTTTGACACATCAAAATTCTATGGTCTTACTAATGTTTTTGGGGATTTTTTGCTTTAGTTTAAGCCCACCCTAAAATACAACCCCTAAGACATTGACACACCCATGTTAGAAATATAAGCAACCCTACATAACAAGCCATAAAGAAATCACATCTTTTGTGGGTGGGGAATTAGGCCATAATCCAACCTACTTGACCTTAGTTAAATCAACTAGAGACCCTCATCTCAAGCTTAACTCTAAAGATTGTAGGCTATTGATTATGATTATGAAAGGGAGTCCCAAATTTCTAGATCTAACAAATGTTTATGATATAATGAATGCCCTCTTTGTAAGAGGATATGACTAATCTAGGAAGTATTCATGTTGATCTCCTATAGGGGGATTATATCATTATACTTGATCAATCAAATGCCTCCACTTCATCCTCTTTATGTAGGGTGAAGAATTCATAGCATGGCATCTAGTTGAATAGCACCTAGGCTTGGTAAATATTAAGGAATAACACAAGACATGGATCTCCTCTCACCTTTAATTCTCTCAAACATCTAGGCCAATGGGCAAGGTTAGACACATAGTGTGCACCAACAAAGGAGCTAGCTCCATAGTTAGCATGATAATAGTCATGAGATGTGCAAAATCAGACTTTCTTTCTTTCCATACGTATCATAATCACCAAGATGGCAATGTGTTGAGACAAGCTATATACAATGCAAGGACTAGCCTTATAGATTCAACTAAATGCAATTAATGTTGTGGAAGGGTAGACAAGTGTATGGATGGAATTGGGCGGGTGTGTGTAGGATTAACGGGATGTAGGCGAGGGACATGTGGAGGGAAAATGGTGTCAAAGTGCTACTATGGAAGTGCAAGTGTGCAAGTGTGGAAGTGAACTCTAGTGTGCACAAATAGTCTTGTGTCTATGAGTAAAACCCAATGTTGTGCCTTCTTACAAACCACACCCTAATAATCCTAAGCCTAAAATCAATTGAGTTATTTTCATTTTCTTCTATAATAAAAGGAGTGCCAACTAGACTCTCACAGAAGGGATCCATGAGTTTTGTAGAACAAAAGAAAGGAGTTGACATGAGATGAGAGTATTGAAGAACCTAGTAGAAGTTGCCAAAGCCATGAGGTTGAACAGTTGAGAATTGAAGTTCTTATGTTAGGTGCACACTATAAGTAAAACAAAACTAGTCAAAGCAATGAAAAAATTCAATTTAATCTTCAATAAAAGAATGACCATTGACATTCATCATACCTCACCAATGCTATGGGTGCCTTATACCATAGAAAGATGAAAGAAAGCATGGTGGCCTTGGAATAGGACGATAAAAAGACTAGAGTGCCATTGGACTTCTACCAATGAATATATGACCAAAAGAGAGTCAATTCATCACCAACCCTTGAATAAGCTTTGAGTTTGTGTAGAAGGTCATGTTTGAGGAGAGAATGTAGCACTGGCAAAGATCCTCACATTTAAGGAATTCACTTCAACCCTCGTTAGGATCCAAGAGATCCCCAAGTTTTTATGGCATGCCAATAGAAATAGTCAAGCACATTTGGGAGGAATTAGGTGAGACATTACTCATAGTTGTGAACCAGTGTCGAACAGAGGAGATGCTACTTTGCTATTGCTCTTCCAAGCTGTGAATGTTAAACTTGATGATACGCTTATTGATTCAAGCATTTTAAGCAACATGACTATGGCTACCTCCCACAAAACCATTGCATGCTCTCACAAATGACAAGCATCTCAAGTAAGCTATGACTCCATAGCCTTAATCACTGCACATGCTCCGAGAAGAAGAAGAAGAAGTAAGAGCTTCATCCACATGAATTCCTCTCTCTCTCTCTCTCTCTCTCTCTCTCTCTCTCTCTCTCTCTCTCTCTCTCTCTCTCTCTCTCTCTCTCTCTCTCTCTCTCTCTCTCTCTCTCTCTCTCTCTCTCTCTCTCTCTCTCTCTCTCTCTCAAAATGAAAGCAATAAGTAAGAAGAGGTCTCCACAAGATTACACACAATAAGAATGAGCTTATTCTTTCATTTCTTAGTTTTATACATGACCTTGATTTTTTGGGTACCCTCCCATCATTTTGGTATGAACTGGTATTCTCTGATTTTGTATACATACTTCTATTTTTCAAATCTTTTCCAAGATTTGTCGAGCCAAATTTTTACACTCATGTTTCACTCAAATCATACTAAATGTGCAGGGGAGTAAACCCGACTCCCTCACAAAATAAATTACAACATAAATTTTTTGTGAAGAAGTATGAATGCTTGAGAGATACTTTTGTGCTTGCTTTTCTTGTTTCTAAAAGGATGATCTATGCTCATCACACCCATCAAACCCCATCGAGAAAGTGTATGAGAAACTAGTTGATGAAAATATGGAAACAGTGGTGAGATGGAAGTCCAAAGATGATGGTTGATGCACATAAATGTAAGATACTACAAAGCACACCAATTGAAGCTAGAGGAGCTTGGAAGACAAATTAAAAAACTTTTCAACACCTATATGAAAGGAAAATTATGAATGATTTTGAGTAAACTCTTATATAATTTTCTATATTGTTATATATTGATCTCTTGATTAAGAAGCATCACACTATCCTAAATGGAAAAATCCTCTCCGCTTTATTAAACTTCAAATTTCAATGGAAAAGTAAAAAAGTAAACATTTGTATGGCGATTTGCAAGTGTCATGATAGAGGGCATGAAAGGAATCTTGTAACAAAGCATATAAAAAAACCAATTCATAGCAATTTCACTTAAACTAGCTACTTAAGATTCTAGTTCTTGGGCATTCATCCATTCTTACTTTGTGAAAAACCATATAAGGAAGAAAATTATTAGGGTGTTCGAGCTAGAAATTAGTGCAATATCATATGAAATGGTGAAGTTAGTCATTGGTATTATAGGAATGATACTCAAAGACCTTAAAAGGGTGGTTTGTTTGGAGTCAATTATTATCCCATCATACATAAAAGACAAGTTGGATTGAGTTTCAAATTAAAGAATTTAGACATTCTTTATGCCTTGGGAATACATTCTTACAATCTTAACTTACAAATACTTACTATCTTTGATAGTCTGCAAAAGATGGAAGAGCTAGTACATAAAGCATAAGCATGTTTTGTCAAAAGACCAAAACACTTTAAAGCATTGAAATGTGTTTTGATGACACAAGTTAGGAAAAAAAAGTTTTAACGCATTGAACAATTTTTCAATTATATAAGTTAGGGGAAAAAAGTTGGAAAATGTTAACACATAAAGGTGGATCTTGCTTAAATGGTCTTGTTCAGTATTTAAATGAAGAGTATAAGATTGTAATTGACATGATGAAAGGCCTTTCCATAAACAATGTCAGCATAGAGAAAATATCTCACAATTGCTAAATACCTTAAATGATGTCAAGATTATTTTCTTCTTGGAAGGGTTGCTTCAAAAATTACAAGAGATGAATTGCTTGATCAAAATTCTCATTGAAGATAATGCTATATATCATGGAGTATAAAGTTTCAAGAAAGTCATCACATCTTTAGCCAAACATGTTGTATGGAAAATTTCAAGCTTCAACAACAATTTGTCGAATGGAAGGCTATTCTAAAGGTTACCTCATAGAAAAGCTATATGATGTACAATACAATTGGCTTTCTTATTATTGTAGTAAAAGGAAAGCTTATTTGATCAACTTATATACACAAATCACGGTGAGATTTCTAACAGATGACCTCCTTGAAGCAATGATAATCGTATGTACATTCATGCAAGAAGAATGATCTTTAGACTTCAAGGACAAAGTAGAGACACTTTTAATCACTTTGAAAATAGCATGAAGCCACAAAATCAACACTTTATAGGCCTACTTAGCTTAGTTGAGTTGTTAATCCAATTGCATATTTCTAGGCCAACTATATGGGAGAAACATAAACAAGTAAAGGAACATTTAAAGTAAGAAGCAATGACTAGATTATGGACGATGTAGAATCAAAGTGTTTACTTGAAGGATCGTATATCAAAATACTTTAAGCTTTTTTATTTGTGCCAAACAATAATATTTGGATTCATTTAGGTAGGATAAGTGCATTTTTAGTAGCTTGAGTTATATCAAAATTCTATTTGAAATAGACTCAACAAGAGTTTGGATACATATTTAAGATTATTTAAGTTAGATTTTGATATTGTAATGCTTATAGTCTAGACTTACACCATTTCTTACTTCCAAGGGTAGGATATTCTTTTCCTTTCATGCATAGGTACAATATGGAAGGTTTTCCAACTAAGTTAACAATACTTTTAGTTTATAGAAGATTTTAGTTAGTTTTCTCAATATCTAAGAATTCTTCTCTATAAAAGTTTGAGATATACAATTGAGATGTGCCCAATGGTGTATACTATGAAAAGAGTTATCATTTTATGTAAACATGTATATAAACATATACATACGTGTGTGTGTGTGTGTGTGTGTGTGTGTGTGTGTGTGTGTGTGTCATTAGGGGAGTTTTGAGGTCTCGAAAATGCCCTGTAAGAGATCCTAGAGAGAGAAAACAATTTACGAAATAAAATCATTTTATAGAATTTTTAAAAGGTTTATATTTTGGTAAGTTAAAATATCAAAATTCATTAATAAGTCATTGTCGTGATATTCTCGTGGTCACATCAAACCTAGAAATCTAGGTCGCCATAAAGTTGGCAAGGTTGTCATAATGAAGATCTTACCTCTCCTCATTAAAGTGAAAAGTAATATTCAATTTGAATTTTGGTGGATACTCGATTGCTTTCCTCCATCGTTTCTCCATCGTTTCTCTCTTCTTTTTTTCTCCTCCTTATTAGTCTCTTCTTTGTTTTCGTTCTTGTTTCTAATCATATCCTTAGCTATGGATCAATCACCCAATGATCTCTGTAACTCAGCTATGGATCAATCATCTAATGATCTCTGTAGCTCTCATAAAAGGTCTCTCTATCATCTTCATATTGAGTTGGACAGTGAGTATGAACCAATAAGAAATAGAACAAAATCTATCACGGTTACAGAGTCTATGAAACATATACTGAGGTTTGAAGGAAAGAAGAATATTGATCTTTGGTTAGGTGAAAAGCTATATCCCAAAGATCCTAGCAGAAATAGCACTCCTCCTTTCTATAATAGCTTGTCATTAATGAGGTTTATTGGTGATGGCTACAATGGATTTTTAGGTTATACACTTAATCTTGTTGCAGAAAAGGATATCCTTGGACTAGAGAATCATCTTTTGATGAAACACAATATAGAGTTGTTGCAGAAGCTAGAGGATTGTCAACAAAAAATTCATTCATTGGAAAAGCGTATCAAAGCTTATCAACAAAAGCAAACTTTATTAGGCCTTCGAAATCAACAAAGAGCTCTTAAAAATATTGAGAATCTCAAACGAGGAGGAGGAGGCTGTGGTAAAAGAATCCAAGCAGCAAGGTATATTTTTTTTCACTTGAAAAATCTTAAATAAGGCTTTATTTAAACTACTTGCATTGATTTGTGATGTTAATTTTGCTTAGATCTCTTCTACAACCAAATGCAAGTGAAAGAGATTCTTTAAAAGCAACTCAGTTTTATTATCATCTTCTTCCTTCAGTAGTTTCAAAGGATATTTTGGAGAAGAAGAAATTTAAAAAGGCAAAGAAACAATGCTTGGAGTCATTTGTAAAGGATCATTCTTTAGATTTTGAGTTAGTACAGAAGACACTGGATAGTATTGGTATCAGTTGAGATGCTTATATGCAACTTTTCCAGCTTTTACAATCAAATATGAAGCAATGACAGGTACACAATTGCATACTTCCGAAACCATTTGTGGTTAGGACTATCAGACAGAGAGTTAATAACAAAGTGATGGAGATTCTAGGTGAGCCTTTTCATATCAAGGCTAGCTTCAAGGGCAAGAAAAAGGAGGTTACATTCAATGAATTTAACAATATTTTCCTTGACTTGCCCACCCTACAATGCTTAATGATCAAATTTTATGACTTGTCAGTAGCAGAGGCACAGGGAGTGGCTAGATTTGTGATTAAACTTGATGAAAGTGAGATTCTGAAATGTAAAAAATTGGAGAGAATCTCTATCACCTTGATGAATAGAGCACTTTCGTCAGGTCATTACAATCACTCAACATCATTTAGTGTTCAATCTGAATATAACATCTGGTGGCTAGGAGCATTTGAGGTAGATACTGAGAATTTTGATATACTATATTGGATTTTTCATCAAACATCAATACCTAATGTTATTCAAAGGCAACAAGCAGGAGAAGAGCTATTTGTTGAATGATTTGGGAACTACAGGATTGAGTGGCACATAGCTGGTGACCTAAAGACACTCAAATGTATGTATAATGTATCAAAGGGAGCTAACTCGAGATCTCCTTGCTTATACTGCATGTCACCAGCTGCTGTAGAGTTAAACTCAAGCAATTGGAATAGAGCTCCCTCTAGGTACAATAAGGATCCACAGTTTAAACCAGTCTTGGACATTCCTTTAGCGAATGCTCATATTTGTACACTTCATGCACTTTGCAGGATAATTGAAAAGCTTGTTCATCTCTATATAGGATTTGCATGGAAGTTGAAGCCATTATCAACTAGAACAGATGCTATAACAAAGGTTGAAAAAGTTCTCTCTGCAATTGGTTTGCATGGTGGCAATGTTGTTATTGAACCAGATCTTCAAAAGTCTAAGGATGGTAATTGTGTCCCAAAAAAACCATCTATTGGTGGAGTGAAGGCTAGAAGGTTTCTAGGCTTTCATGGGAGACTTGGCAAGATAAACTTGAGAAATGGTGGCTCAACTATTAAATTTAATCAGTGGAAATCCCTACATAATGCAGTTAAGGATCACACTGATAATGGACAAGCTCGAAATAGAAAAGGTAAAGTTTGGGAAACACTAGACAAAGTGTTTTTTTATTGTGATAAGACTGAATGGAATGATGATGATCTCAAAGACTTTAAAAACCAATTGAACCTTTTCAAAAAGGCGATGACAGAAACTTGGGGTGATCAACACTTTACTCACTATATGGTAAGAAGTTTGTATATGTTTGTTTCTTCATTGTCGAACTCATGTAATGTTTTTTAATAACTTTCTTTATTTGTTGACTATGCAGCATATTCTATACAACCATGCTCCATACTTTATTAAACAATATGGATCTCTATCTATCTAGTCAACCCAAGGTATGGAAAAATCACATTATCAAGCAAGAACAAAATATTTCAGACACACAAGACATGGAGGTGGAAGACACAAATCCAACAGTTTATTAGAGGTCTTTCAATGGTTCTATCGACAAATTTGGCATAAATTCAAGCTTCAAGATACAACCACATCAAGCAATACATCATCTTTAGCAAGGACTATACAAATTGTTACCCAAAGAAGAAAAGATAGATATTTAAATT
The DNA here is from genome assembly GCF_053477565.2 of Lygodium microphyllum. Taxonomy (NCBI): domain Eukaryota; kingdom Viridiplantae; phylum Streptophyta; class Polypodiopsida; order Schizaeales; family Lygodiaceae; genus Lygodium; species Lygodium microphyllum. Next base: position 135,806,948 of record NC_141147.1, read on the forward strand.
CTTGCGCAAAGCAAAGATTTACAGAATGGTTACAAACCAAACAAGGAGTTGGGAAAAGATGGGTTTCAAGAAACCCTTAATCTTTGGCATCTTCTAGTCTGATTGTGTTGCAGAAGAGTCCTTAGTTTCAGGCACCTCAACAGGGCCTTCAGAGGAGTCCTTGGTTTCAGGTAGCTCGACAGGGCCTCTAGAGGAATCTTTTGTTTCATCCCACTCAATAAGACCTCTGTATTTCAAAAACTTTTGTTTTCAATAGCCTGGAAGAAGCTTCAAATTCTTACTATCTCCTACATAAGAGAGCAAATAGAAGCCACGAACTCCAAAATATCCAGCTCTAGATCCACTGTATCCAGGCATGAATCCAAAAACTCTTATGGCTTCTTCCTTCTCCACCAAAATGATCTTGTCCAAATCTCTGCTAAAAACTTGAGATCCAATTACCTTTGAGATAGCTCTCAAAGCCATCATTGGTAGACTTGGAGAGCTTGACAATCTACTATGATATATTACAATTGTTTGATTGTTTAAGTTTCCAATATAATGGCCAAGGCTTTGATTTTTTCCAAGCTTCATTGGCCTAGAGCCCTTGGCCCTTCCAAGAAATTTGTCCAGATCTTCAATCTCAATCTATAGAACAAACCACAACAGTACAAGATATAAGATATTTATCTATAATGCATAATAAAGTCTAACATAAACTCAATGGGTAACTTCGAATTATATTTCATACCTTAGGGTGTTCGTCTTCTTCAAGAAGACTATCATCATAAAGATTTATTGAACTCTTGGGCTTCTCATCTGATGGAGACTTCAATCTCTCTTCATACCCTACATCATCAATATGAAGTTTCTTCTGGACCTGCAAGAACTCTTCTTCTGTAGGTAGCCCCCCCTTTTCGTATTCTATGATCTGATTAATACATATATGTAAGGCTATAGAGCTATCTTGGAAATTCTCTCCCTCAACATCAAGACTTGCTAGTGGTTCTTGTTCATAACCTATAAAATTCATGTCATGTTTGCCCCAACCTGCAAGTATTGCTAAGCAATAATCTTCTCTAAGATCAAAAAGATGTTGAATATCATTTAGCAACACATATCTCTTCTTGTTGATAAGATAAGTGGGAAATGTTGGAACACAGGCAAGAGGACCTTCTTCATCAACCTGTGCACTTGGCTCGATCTCCTTTTCTTCCACCATTGTGATATTGTCACTCTTGAATAAACCTACATCAAAACCTTGGACAAGTTGATTCTCAACATCTTCTTGGAACATCTCCTCCTTCTCTTTGACCTCCTTATCCATACTTGCAATATCCTCTAGCTTTCTCTGTTGGTCTATATCTGGAGAAGAATTTTCCATGTACTGAAGATACACAATAAATCCAACGTCCTTGTGGATCAGAAGGCATTGGTGTTGGTACCTGTGGAAAGGGCAACACGTTTCTTTCTTTCTGAATTCCTCATCAATGAGGTTGAACCTGCCTAGCAAAGTTGACCTGGATATATTGGTGGCTCCCATGACATCACTATTAACCCCAATACGAAGAAAGCAAAAGGAAATAGAAAAGACGCAGGGCAAAGGTGGAAAAAAGATAGCCCGACTGAAGAAAGAATAAGAGAAAAGGCCAAAAGCGCAAGGGCAACCTTAAAAGTCCAAGGCAAATGCTCCCATGGAAAGACGCATTTTAAAATAAAAAGGTGCACCCTAAAATCTTGTAAAAGAGTGTCGGGCTCTCACCCGTGCAATTTGTAAATGTAGACGGGTGGTGGAAAGGAAGCTAGGAAGATAGAAGGACAATGGGAAAAAGGGCCTAGGCTACGGCCGGCCATGTAAAAAATGGAAAAAGGGAATGACCTCCCAAAAGGGATTTAGGGTTTTGTATATAAAGTTGAAAAGTGAATGAGAAGCTCATTCTTGTGTGTGGCCAAAAGTAGCTCTCTTCTTCTTCTTCTTCTTCTTGTTCTTGCTTGCTTGAGCTTGTGCTTGAGAGCGGGAGTGTGAGAGTGTGAGGGAGTGAGTGTGTGAGGGTGAGGGACCGAGGAGGAGAAGCTCTCCATCTTCTCCTCTCTTCTTCTCTTCTCTTCTCTTCTCTTGTCTTGCTCGCGGCAATGGAGCTTGGAGCATGGAGCTTGCTTGAAGCTTGCACTTGGATCGTGGAGCTACCGGAGTGCGCGGGAGAGGAGGTAACTCGAACGGCATCAAGGTAAGCTCACTACACCCGTAAGGTAGACATTGCGCGTCGGCTATGTGAGAGGTAGCCATTAGTGCTCGGCTTGGAACGCTTGAAACAATAAGTGGTCCGAGGGTCTCGGCGGTTGAGCAAAAGCTCCCACATTTTGGTTCCGTTGCCGGGACCAACAGATTCAAGCCTTGAGCGCTTGCGCGCTTCAAATCGAGCATTGGAGTAGGGTTTTCCCCGAACCGATGCTTGAGGTAGATAGGTAGACAGAGAGGGAGTTTGAAGAGGTATTCGATCTCCTTAGCAAGTAGGTTTTTGGTTTTTTGGATTTGGAAAAGCATGTTGGATTAGTGTAGGTGACTGCTTGTGATTTGTATACATTTAGGGTAGGAAAAAACAAAGAAAAAAAAAGCAAACAGTAGGGTTTTCTATTGCTGTATAACAGGCTGAAATAGGGAAATGGAGGCACAAATCCTTGGAGTGCCATTTGATTCGAGCACCATAGTGATTCCAGGCATGTCTGGCACTTCCTGGTAGTGTTTTGTACCTATCTGGAAGGCGCTGGCCGATTCGGTGTAGTAGACGTCAGTCTATAGGCATTGCGTGCAACTCGCAGTCCGTCGGCCGCGCCGATAGTCAAACCAGGCCGTCCGAGTCCCAGAATCGGACTAGTCCAAAATCGGACCAGTCCATAATCGGACCAACCCGTCCGACTCGGACACTCGGACCCGGACCACTTGGACCAACCCGTCCGATTTTGAGAATCGGACGCTCGGACCAACCCGTCCGACTCGGACACTCGGACCACCCCCCAGAGGAGGCTCTGCCCCCTCCGCACCTCCCCCGAGTAGGTTGGAGAGAAAATGCGCGCCGTGATAGGTCTTCCAAATTGGACCCTAGTGAAGTAATGGCTCTACACGAGCATGGATTCTCACTTGCAAAAGAGTAGCCAAAAGCCCATACCCGAATAGAGACAAACAGAGACCCTAGAACCTCAACGGGCCCATCTAGCCAACAAGAGCAAAAAGGCCACACTGCAAAAATACATATGTGTTGCATTCGGACTGCATCTAGTCAAAGCGGAAAGCAACAACATCAAGCTACAATAGCGAGAATGACTAGATATGACAGTCTTGACGATAGATGCTCCTTGAATAGTACTACACTGACGATCCAAGGCACCAGTGGAGAATCCACATCTGGTCGTACAATTGGGGACTCAAGGGCATTTGTCAGAAGTCTTAAATTTACAAGCCAAGACCCGGAAGATGAAGACATAGTACCACCTGCTTATCTTAGGGTCAAACTCACCGCAAAAAGAGAGCATACTATCGATGCTTTGATTGATGAAGGAGCAGATTTTAACATCTTGACCTATGAATCATGGACCCTACTAGGCCAACCAGAGCTCACACCGACTAGTGCAACTCTTAGCCCTTATGGGGGACACCCACAAGCACTCATAGGGAAGTGCAAAATCCTTGCGACAATTGAAACAGAAAGCTTGCCTATCCTATTTCATGTTCCTCCAAATAGTGCTAGCTGCGGGAAAGAAACCCTCCTAGGAAGACTCTTCAAAAGGGCGACCAAGTGTGAGGCCGACTATGTAGCACACAGGATACATCTGACACTACAGGGTGTGAGGATAGTCACAACCTTTAGCAAGGGTGACCTCATCAAACCTCAAGGGAAAGGCAACGAAGGTGCTGACGTAATAGTCAAGCCTACTAACGAGAGCAAGGACTTGTTAAAAAAACTAATACAAGCACATATCGAACAACGAGAACTAGTGAGAGTGAGGCCAATCCTGAAAAAAGAAGGTCAAGAGACAATGCCAAGGATGGGCTTTGGACTTACAAATATCGTAGAAGACCCCAAAAGAAGCCCAAGCCTTATAGATGCAAGCATCGATGGAGGGTCAGCACAACGCCGCGATGGATATCCAAAGCGTTGCTACGTGCTCAAGGGTACTACGCAGGTAACCGATGGATTTGGGTACCAAAATCCCTTGCTAAACCACCTCCATCATCTGAAGGACAGAATGCATCAAAAGCAACGAAGCACAGGAGGAAATCTAAGAGAAACTCTAGGTCTCGAGGCAAGAAAACAGACATGAGTGTTCGAAAGAAAGAGCCTCAACCTAGCATGCTTAATAAGCAGATGCCATATGTAGCCACTGAGCGTGCACAAAAGCCATTAGTGCCCAAAGAGCCTTTGATTCCCCAAGAGGATAAGGGGCACCAGAGGCACCATGCTACTTGTGAGATGGCTAATTGCTCAACAAAGTAAATGGCACGATCGTCTAATAGCCTTGAGAAAATCATTCAGCTAGTGCCACGTCCACCTATGAGTCCTAGATCTCCTACGCCCTCTTCTCCCAAACAGACACATGAAGCACTACAGCAGTTGTCAAGGGCGGCTGCTCAATTCCAATCTCTATCTCCATCTAAGCTTCCAACCGTCCAAGAGATGGGACATGATGCCATCTGTAGCTCTCGACCCAAGGATATGCATGAGCAACGTAATGTGACTAAATCAACTCATGCTCGATCTACACAGATGAGTGCTCAAAGGCCAACAAAAGACACAACCACTTCTGATCACCCTAGGGACTTGACACCGCAATCCACCAAGGGTAGCCAGCCCACTAAACTACCTGCTACTACTTCCAATCAGGGATCACAGCAGTCACAGCCCTTGGCCGTGACAATGCCCCTTGTGGAACATGTCCTTAGAAGTTTACCTGTGGAGGAGGTGTCACAACCAACTTCCTCGACAACTCCAGCGCTTCCAAAGTCCCTAAACCCTAGGTTGGAGGAGTTACACACAAGGGAGTTGGCTGAAGGGCTAGACTCTCCAAAAAGGGAGGTAGTTGTGCTCTCACAACCTAGCGAGGCTATTCAGCAGGCCATGATTATGTCCCGTAAGGACACATTAGAGAAAGAGAATGCTAAGGCCCAACCAAGCACATCAACGGTTAACCTAGTCCAGGGTCCTGAGTCATTGAGAGATGCACCTTCATTAACTAAGAAAAAGAGGAGAAACCATCGAAAACAACAGCAGCTACAGGTGGTGGTGGACCCCAAGGGCATTGAGACCAAGAGCGAGGGAGAGCTTAGGAATAAAGCATCAAGTCCATCCACCAATGAAGACATTGATGTCTCTCCTAATAGCGGTGAATCCTTAGACACATCCGTGTGCTCTGAAAAACCAAAACAACAGTTGCTATCAACAGTTGCTTGCAACACTCTATCCACTGACAATAGAACTCACATTGATCAATCAAGAGTGGATACAATGCTGTCACAACAGGGTGACAAATCTATACCAGTCACATCCGAGAAGAACCATGACAAAATAGCAGCAAAACCTCAGGAAAAACACACAATCCCTAAGAGCATAAGCAATCCTAGCGTTGACCAATCTTGCTCATGTAGGCCTGAGCCCCCAGCTATGCTAAAGCCTAAGGAAACTCCTAGAACCTTGCATGAGATGGCAACCGAGTAAGCCCTCGTTGAACATAGAAGTATTGCAGAATGCCTAGCTGAGATCGATGCTAAGATCAAAGTGGTCGCACGTGTCTACGTCTTGGCGGACATGGGCACAATCCCCAAGGAGCAGCTTGGAGATTACTTGCCCTTTCCTCTATCCTAGGAAGAGCAAGAACATCTTAACGAGCACTACGACAGGCTCCTGCATCAACGCATGTGACTCATCTCTGACGAGGAGGCTGACGAACTGCGCTTAACCGTCACGTTCAATGAAGTGCTCTGCTGATCGAATCTCGTAGACATAGAGCAACTAAAGCGAGTGTCAGTAGGCCAGAGTCAATTTGAGCAGCGTTGGTGCGAAAGCCGCATTGTAATGGCCGAACTAGGGGCTCAAATCATGACAGTCTCTGAGGAGCGATGGGCCAAATGGCAATCCCAAAGGGACCCAACCTATGTGGCACCAACTTCCCTTTGAGTACTGACTGCCATTCGGGGTATGGACTTAGCTGAAACTAGCCAAGAGAACACTCTGTTTGATAAGGTTCTCACTGAGGAGGAGTTACATATTGCCAGTAGACTCGGACAAGGTTCCATGCTACTCTATGTGGCAAAATGTCTATCAGTATTGAGTAAGCTGCCATGAATACTAGATGCATGTGCCATGCTCCAGTACAATCCTGAGTTCTACAATTGGTTTCTATCCTCGTGAGGAGACATGGATTCGTATATGTATATATATATATATGTATATATAAATAATGATTTTTGTCACCCTGTATAGATACTATCAACACACACAAGCAATGATAGTCAAGCGTAGGGAGAAGAGTTGGGTTTGACAAGCTAAGCTCCTCAGGTCCTCCTCTCATCACACTTAAAAGTCGTGTGACCATTCCCACCTCCAAGTAAAGGGCATGCAACCCTCATTACCGCCATAGGAAGCCTTGACCAATGACTCTGATAGTGTAGATGGGGTACTATCCCTTTCTATACACCTTTCCCCCTTTATGGTCTATCCTTTCGAGGAGGAGCCCTGCCTAAATCCATGACCACCAGCCAATGTAACTCGGGGTGAACCAAGATCTGCTAATGGCAGGAGGCTAAATATACATCACGGGGGCCATCCCTCTACAACAAGCACTGCATGCCCTACCCCTCCCCTTCTCGTCCTATGCGCTTGATAACCTGCACTATAATCCCTTATATATGAATGGTCTTATCATGTAACAAATCCTAATCCTTGATTCGCATCTTACAGGCCCCCTGCGAGGAAAACATGGAGAACCAAGGGCAGCTAGCTTGCAAGGACACTCTTCGCAGCCGATGGGAACATGCAGCACACGCCCCTCCGCCAGTGCGCTACGTGCCCACTCTTAAAAGGTACGCCAAGAAACGCGGCCCCAAGCGACACTGCCCCGGACGAAGGCCGAAGAATCCATGGGCCAGGGGAGGAGACGCTCGAGGAGGTGCACACAATGTGGCAACACCAATGGCACAAACCCCCGACGTACGCTCGGGCACCAGATGCTCAAGGGCAGAAAGGGCAGCTCAGGATAGGGTAGACTTTAATGAATTGTTTAAAGACATTCTGGAAACAGTAGCGGCCCGGGACTACACCATTCATGTCCCGGCCGACATGTTCCCTGCCCAGCCTCATGGGAGCCCCGCACTAGCACCGCCCCGGTCGCCTAGCCAACCGGACTCTCCCCGCCTCATACCTATCAACTAAATCCCTATGATGTACAAGTAGCTCGACAAGTCAGCATGCCATAACATTTTGTTTTTTGATGAGTAAAGGGGCAAGATCCCCACTTGTACACTTCCCCGTTACTTCTCGTTAATGCATGCGACCTTAACAAGCAATGAAATAGGCATCCCAATAGACATCATAGAATTCTGAAAAATTATGTCTTATTATGATTGCATTTGTTCGACGCACTTAACACAAGCGAGCATATACTCTCACAAAGTGACAAGTGGATGCAGGATAATACATGTCCTTGTACGAAAGTGTTCAATGCTCGATCACCGCAAGACCATTGACCCCACAAAGAGCCACGACGAAGCCATGCTGTCGAAAGCAAAAATCACCCTTATCGACCACCCACATCGCATGGCCCAACACACATTCATGGGCCACGCTCCCTTTCTGGGTCAAGCTCTATAGTTGGCTCACGGTAGTCATTACCTCAATTGTACCAACATCGAGTGTGTCGCAAGGAGGTTTGCAATATCTCAAGTGTATCTCCCCATCTCAACAATTGCTTCTCTAACAACGAGGCTAGGGCACAATCATCACTGTAATATCCATTTCTTGAGCCTTCGAGCTTGACATTTTCCAACCCACTGAAAGGCTGATAGCCTCAACATATTGCAATGGTTGTACTCAGGCAAGTCAAAAAAAAAAGAGGAAAAAGAAAAAAGAAAAAAAAAGATCAGAAAGAAAGAAAGAAAAAAGCACAGGAAAAAGCAACAAAAAGAAAAAGAAAAAGAAAAAACAAAACAAAAAAACAAAGAAAAGAAACGAACGAAAAGAATCACAGCACAACACCTAGGGGTTCTCAAATTAGGTACGTCCAGTGACCTGGATCGACTGGCTCCGTCCCTAGCCCTTTAGCATCACCCACAATTGTTCAGGGCACATCAAGGGCAGGACATACCTAGGGAGCTTGTCTCGCCTATGGTTAGACCTGTCACCCTGACCCACTTGCACAATTCCCTCTTGCACTCTGCCTTAATACCATTGCAATCAATTGTGGTAAGCACCGCACGATTGGCCATGAAATGTACACCGTCCTCATCACGCAAGTCCAATAGCTCCCAGCTACCGGAAGTGCAGTGTCCCTGTATTCAATTATGCTACGTCGTGCAGTCACAATGCAAAGGATGTCTCATATACCTTCACGTGTACTTCTCAACATGGGCAACTTTGCTACATCAACACATTGTTACGAGAAACTAGCCCGCGGTCTTCTAACTATGTAATATCTAAGTATGTACGAGCACTCACATAATATCTACACCGAAGTATATACACAGTTTGGGTCCTCAAGTGCAGGATACTACTCTCAGCTTGCTTAGAGTTCGACCTGTCTCCCAAACTAATCAAAATATGTCTTGTGCACAATAAAAAGACTAGCACTACCTCTTAGGGAGAGACCACATGAGAGGTTTTCAATTACAGGTATTGAAGACTCCAACGAAGGTGTCATTCTCTCTTCATCAACACTCAACTCTGAATTCCTATCCTTATCACCCTGTAAGCCTGCCAACAATCAGCATGTACAGAATCCCCACCAAACTGCCACTTGTACTCCATTAGTGCAACCCTCCAAAGAACAGCCCTACCACCAAATCCCATTGACCTTCCACCAGCCACCTTGGCCACCAACAGGCCCCCTGGACCTTTTGCCACACCACCACCAACACTCCTCCACGGAAACCACAGGCGTCCTTGTCACCCATGTCTTCGGTGCATGCTATAGCCTGCTACCTACGACGGTGAGTGCCATGGGACTGGCACTCGTCTAGGAGGGGGTAATGTTAACCCCAATACAAAGAAAGCAAAAGAAAATAAAAAAGATGCAGGGCAAAGGCGGAAAAAAGATAGCCCGACTAAAGAAAGAATAGGAGAAAAGGCCAAAAGCGCAAGGGCAACCTTAAAAGTCCAAGGCAAATGCTCCCATGGAAAGACGCATTTTAAAATAAAAAGGCACACCCTAAAATCTTGTAAAAGAGTGCCGGGCTCTCACACATGCAATTTGTAAATGTAGACGGGCGGTGGAAAGGAAGCTAGGAAGATAGAAGGACAATGGAAAAAAGGGCCTAGGTTACGGCCGGCCATGTAAAAAATGGGAAAAGGGGATGACCTCCCAAAAGGGATTTAGGGTTTTGTATATAAAGTTGAAAAGTGAATGAGAAGCTCATTCTTGTGTGTGGCCAAAAGTAGCTCTCTTCTTCTTCTTATTCTTCTTGTTCTTGCTTGCTTGAGCTTGTGCTTGAGAGAGGGAGTGTGAGTGTGTGAGGGTGAGGGACCAAGGAGGAGAAGCTCTCCATCTTCTCCTCTCTTATTCTCTTCTCTTCTCTTCTCTTGTCTTGCTCGTGGCAATGGAGCTTGGAGCGTGGAGCTTGAGGATGGAGCTTGCTTGAAGCTTGCACTTGGATCTGGAGCTACCGGAGTGTGTGGGAGAGGAGGTAACTCGAACGGCATCAAGGTAAGCTCACTACACCCGTAAGGTAGACATTGCGCGTCAGCTATGTGAGAGGTAGCCATTAGTACTCGGCTTGGAACGCTTGAAACAATAAGTGGTCCGAGGGTCTCGGCGGTTGAGCGAAAGCTCCCACAATCACTATAATGAACAAATCGATTAACTTCCAAACCTTGCACATGTCTATCATAAAAACATCTGTACTCCTTAAGTTTATCTTCAAGATCCTCCAATAACTCCTTCAAATCAAAAGGAACATTGAAAATTTTCCTAATATAGCCAAACCTGGAAGAATTTCCAGTGGTGTTTAAGAAATCAAAGAGCCTATCATCAGATGTCTCAATTATCTCCTCCTCATCCATTCCTTCCAGAGATAGCTTCCTCTTTGTCATCTTGACCAGGAAAATATTTATCCCTGAAAAAAAAGCAGAATAGAACCAATATCCAATAAAACAAGATAGAACCATGGAAAGAGGCCCCAAATTTGATTTTCCAAGACAAAAAAATCAAAAAATGAGAAATTTTTTTAGTTGACCGGTGAAACGCGAAAATTCAAGTGTCCAAGGCAAATGCCTGTGAAGAAATCGCGTTTCACCGGACACTACCTTGAAGACAAAAATTATTCCAATATCTCGCCGGTGAAACGCGATACTTAGCAAAATATCACTAACAGAGACATTGTTTCACGTTTCACTGGTCAAAAGATGCAAATCAAGAAGAGAAACATGAACTATAAATTAATTCTATGGAAACACAGAAATTGATGATAAAATCATTTTTTGAAAAGCTATGCTGCTTCTAAAAGATAGAAAGCACATAACATCTGTAATTGTTCAAGTGTTATAAAAAATTCTTTCTATATTAATCAAATTTATTTTGTTAAAATACTTGTAATTAAAAAAATTTGTTACCTATCAAAGATTGTTGAACTCCTCTCCACACAGGAAGCAAGGACCTTGAAGCGAAGTCGAGACGAAATTTCAGGAGAAAAGAAGACAATGTCAGAGAAATGGCTTTGAAATGCTTTTATATTGACCGTTAAGCATGTGGTGATAGTTCCAAAGAAAAAGTTTATGTAATAATGGAAAAATACGTGTACCTGTGTCTCACTTAACATACCGTATCAAACTCCTCAGAAGACGTGCGCACTCTCTTTTTTCAAAAATACGTCACACGTGTGTTACATAACCCTTTTCCAAGTTTTAAAAAAAAATCGGTAAGCAAGAGTACATCACACGTGTGTTATTAACACTTTGCCAAGAACGTTGAGTCCATGCAAATTCATCACCTTCGCCTTTCATCGCATTTCATCACTACTCCACCTTTACCTTTGGTGTTCCTTCCAATCTCCAAGCATTTCACTACTTCCCCAACAAAGGAAACCTTCGAGCATATTGTCGTCTTTAGACTGAGATTGTGAAGAACAAGCTAAAAAGAAGGTATGGTTTCTGCATCTTGCTTTTCAATAACAAGCTCCATTCAATGCATTCTTTTAATATTTTTCCTTAATCCTTTATGTTATTATGAGCTTATGACCTCTACAAAAGAATTTTTTCCATAGTGGGAGCATTCCATAATGTTGTGGAGATTTAAGGAAATCTTCAAATTTCTTCCCTAATTCTGTGGATATTTTATGTAATCTTAAAAGCTTTCCTTAGATCAAAGCTCTTTTTTCTTGGTTTTGTCGATTTTTAATGCTATTCATGAGTTGTTCGGTGAAACACAAAAATAAGGTGCTTCAAGCATGTCTCCTGGCTTAAATTCGCGTTTCACTGGACACAATGGACAACAAGTCCGGTGAAACACGAAAAGAAGCAGCTGCAAGGAGGCGCCTTGCTTGACACTCGTGTTTCACTAGACACCTCGAGAAAAATTCAGCTAAAACATAAAAACGCTATGCAACATGGATACCTCTTGTCTGGGACTCGCGTTTCGCTGGACATGCTGGAGAAGAAGTAACATGTCTTTTTTTGGCAGATGGCTAGGACTAAGGCAACAGCAAGAAAAGAGAAGATTGATCCTAGGGATTTAGCATCAAAGATTCATCAGTCTTCAAAGCCTCAGAAGCTCTCTAAAAGTCAAAGCCAAAGAGAAAGTTTTCTCAAAATGTCAGGTGCTTAAGGGAGATTAGGAAGGCAGTATATGCTCTTGACAATGCAATTCCAAAGTTGTCTTTTCAGAGGCTTGTCAGGGATATTTGTGACATATATAGTTTGGATAGTTTCAGATGGACAAGAACAGCTCTTAATTGTATACAAGAAGCCATAGAGGATTTTTTAGTTGAGTTTTTTCAAGATGCCTACATTTGTGCTGCTCATGCTCATAGACTCACACTCATGGACAAGGACATGGTAATTCTTAGGAGGCTAAGATATAGATTTTCAAAGGTCCTTGAGCCAATTCCCCTCACTGATATGAAGACATTTAATATCCTTAATGTGCCCCCAGCTAGGAGAAAGAAAGATGATTCTGGTCTCAGGGTTGAGGATGTCACCCATGAGAAGGATACAAGGCAACATGAAAAAGAGGAGAAAGCTAAAGAGGAACAAGCATATAAATGGAGAGAGTATAGGAGGCAAAGGGTTGAAGAAAGGGAAACAGAGCAACTAGAGTCCTTTGAAAATGAGCTAGCTACCCTTCTTGAAGCAGCTAATCCAAAAGGATTCAGTGTGTTTTGTTTCTTACCTGGTGACTTAGGCAAAAGAACTGAGGTTATCTCCTTTGATGCTACATGTGTTCAGATTCTTAAGGATAAAAGAAGAGAAGTAAATGACAATATTATTCTTGTTGGCCTAAGGTATGTCCATCCATAATTACTTATACTTTTTTATATTTTTTTAACAATAAGATTTTTCTTGTTTATACTCACTATTTCTATACCTTTTCTAGGTGTATAATGCACGAGTTTCCTTTGGATATACAATAAAAAATTGAGGTTCTTGATCCATCTATCTCATTCTTTATGAGGAATGAGCTTGATACAAGTTTTATTGAGCACTGGCTCAATTTGATTGACTTCGATACTTTGGAGCTCCTTATAATTCCATATAATGAAAAATAAGTGATTCAATATTCTATTAGAGTTTTTGAGATTTTATCCTACTAATTTGTTGAGATATGATTGCTTTTAGTTCTCATTGGAGCTTGATTGCAATAGACCTTGTGGATAAGCAATGCTTTTTAATCAACTCTATGAAAGGAAGCCATGGAAATGCTAAATTGTAAGTTATATTATCCAAGGTCTCCTTGATATTTCAATTCTTTTTTTTGTAAGTACTCTAAATTTCAATATATTTTATATACAGAGGTGCCAAAAGATTAATTGAAGAGCTAGAGAAAAGACCCCCTATGCTGTTTGATTTGCTTGCAACAATGCAATATAGACAAGTTGCGGTAAGTTATTCATTAAAATAATTGAAACATGGGTTTATTCTATGAACTACCATTCGTCCTCTTTATAGTTTTAATTTGTGTTGGTGGTTGCAGTGTCCCCATCAGGATGATAGCCATTCTTGTGGCTGGAGGGTGATTGCAAATGCTAGAAGAATGGTTAACTTTGTTTATCTTAATGATGATAAACATGTAAAGGTAATATGAAAGATACTAAACTTTAAGATAGATATTAATTGCAAATAGTCCATTGATGATAAAAATATAGTCTATTGTAAGAATAATAATGAACTAAAACTCTTTTTTCTATAAATGTGTAGCAGTTTTCGAAGGATTGCTATATATCTGAGCATGTTTGGTGCATCAGAGCAAAGCTCTTGAAGTATATAATGGTCAATTGTATACAACCAACAACAGAGATTGGTGGGGATTTGCACCATGAAGGAGATGCGGTGCCTATAACCACAGAAGGAAAATCCACAGCTTCAACACCTTCTATACCCAAGACATCAAAGAAAGGCAAAATGACTCCTAGAAAGGATAGTTCTCCAAAAAAGAAATAGCTTTGCCATATCGCCTTGTAAGCCTTCATATATAGAAATTTGCCCTTCAGCCCTTGTATATCTCATAGAGATGGCAGATAGACATCTGCTACAAAATTTGTACATATATTTTATATTGATAGTAAAGATATCTTTTCTTGAATGTCATTGCAGTGTATATTATTTTCTCTCCTTTTCGATATCTGCAAAAAATAAATTACAAATTTTTGTTAGTTAGAAAGTGAGATCTTGATATACATCTAAGTAGATATAATATGATGTGAAAACTTACTCGTTTCTTGTCAAGTTGGAATACAAAGAAGCATGGTAGTTCAATGTCTTCATTTTGTAAATCCATCCTCACTTGATGTAGCGTACATGATTTTCTGATCTTTAAGATTGCAATAATATCCTCGTTGAACCAAATATCAAGATCCACTATAGGATCCTTGCTGAAATCATTAAGATTCTGGTCTAAAGCAACTAGACTATTACCAACAAAATGCCATCGACTATAGTAAAAGCTAAGGATCAAATTTTGAGTAGCAATCATATATTTACAAGCTATAGAGTCTTGATCTATCTTACATATAATTTTCCTTCTGTCCTTGTATCCTATCCTTCATCAACAAATTGTATGATATGATCATATGTTAGTCTCTTCACTGAAAGCATGGTTTTTGTTATTCTTATCTCCATATTAGAGAAGAAATCAATAAATATATTAATAGGCATAAATAAAGTAACTTTGCTTAGCCTACTTGAGATATTAGATTTTAGTACTTTTTGGATCTCTAAAAATATATTACATCTATAGCCCTCACTAGTAGCTGGACTTGGCAAAGGCCACTCAAAGCTTGAAAAATCTGGCAAAGGAAGGAGTTTTATTGATCTCCATTGGCAATGCCGCATAGGAATAACATAAGAATGGTCATAAAAGAATATTCCATTCTCTGCAAGCTCTGTCTTCTTTCTGCCTCTATACATTTCTTCTCCAATTGAACCATGTATAACATCAATAATAGATTCCACTGGTTGTCATTCCTCAAGATTAGAGGGATAGACATCTACAAGACAAATAAATATTATAATGGAAAAACCTAAACCATGTTTAAGAAAGGAAAAACTTTAAGAATCAAATTCTTACAATTTGGTCTATGCATTGGAAGCTTTGAAGATCCAGGTTTCAAACACAGCTCTCTATGCATGAATACATGTTGCACTAGTACCTCTTTGATGCTATTCTTATTTGCTCCAAGCTTAAAATCTCGGATTCTGCCCTTCCAAGCAGAGATAAACGAGCTCTCATGTCTTTGCCTTTTTCCACATTTTTCTTGTTGCACGGTGATCCAACTACCTTTGCTAATGATAGTAGGAATCCATCTTCCATCAGTTTGGAATGAGTTAAACACTGATATGGATGTGATTTGGGAGCTTGGACGCCTTATTGAAGGTCGAATTTCTGTATCCATAGTAGAAGAGAGAGATACATGCACAAAGAGAGAGAGAGAGAGAGAGAGAGAGAGAGAGAGAGAGAGAGGACTAGGCTACCATAACGAAGGGAAAAACAATAGAGGAATAAAAGAAAGGAGGGAAAAAACTGAGCACCATGCTTTTTACCAATTTGAATTTCGATTACATCAGACATTATCATTAATCTAGAAATATCATTAAATAAAAGTAGCCAAGACTCTATGCCATTAATGCAAAAGATGTCATAATCACGAATATAAGAGACTGAAAATACATAATAAAAATACAAATTCGTAATATTATCATATTTATATATTTTTGTAAAATGATTTTTTATTATTTTTTAAATAGAAGTTCTGTTACGGAGGCTTTGCTCTTATTGGTCTAGAGCACTCTCTCTCCACATCCTAAAAGGCATTTTCGAGACCTCAAAACTCCCCTAATGGCGTGCGTGCACGCGCGCGTGTGCGTGTGCATGCATATGTGCATGTGTGTGTGTGCGTGTGCGTGCGCGCACATGTGCACGTGTGCACGTGCGTGGGCATGGGCAGTTGCGGGCGTGGGCATGCATGTGCGCGTGCACGCGCACAAATAAACATATATATACAATATACATGTATGCTTTATTTTTATCATGGTTGTTTTATAAATGCTATTATGTTAATTGATGGAGTAAATACAATATCAACTTGATTTGAGAAAAATGCAATATTGTGACTAATAGACTAGTGAAAATTTTAACTTTTGTGTTTGGTCTCTCAATCAATGTGGGTCCACTCCTATGCTTAAAATTTGTTCCAATTCATTTAGAGAGAGTTGTAAGCCAAGAAAATCTTTAAAAACTAAATAAAGTCCAAAATTGATCACTAGTTTTTAGGGTTTGCCATTACTATAAGAGATCTAGAGGGTTTACTCAAAGAAAGCAAGATCTATAGATATGTATAAAGGCTATATTGTCATCGTCATTTGCATCACATTTGCCATGTCTATAGTAAATGTTTTGGTTGAATAGACAATCCACAATCGATTGTGACTTTATAGAGGCCTACCACTACCATAAGAGTTGTAGGGAGGTTATCTAGAGAAAGAAAAATATGATTACAAATACATAGTTGTCATTTTGATTGCATTTGACATATCTATAGTGAAATTTTTGGTTGTAAACATATTTTGGTTATTGTTTACATATATAGGTCTATTTTGGTTATTCAAATTAGATGATCAAGATAGCCACAAAGTTTTGATATTGGCAAAGCTTAATATGACTATTCCTTTGAGCTAAGTTGCTAGTAATGGGCTATTTGAGATCAAAGGGAGTTGTAAAAGGTTATGGAATACATGCTAATTCCAATGATAATGTTAGCATGTCAGCAAGGGGTAGGTTGACTTAGCCTAAAGAAACTCTGTTTGGGACACATTTCTTCTAACCATGATCAAAAGCAAGATTCAATCCAAGATGAGGCATGACAAGACTGACCAAAGATGCAATGAGTGTGGCATCACTCATATATATCAAGATTGCCCTGAATGCAAAGCATAATCAACTTCCCCCTTGTTACATATTTTTTGATATTGAAGTCTCCTATAAGGCTGCTTTGTATGCAAAACAACTTCAAACGGCAAGCAAATAGCCACTCCTATGGGTAAACATCCATCAAGTGTTAGAGAGGCAAAGGTGATTAGCAATCGACGATGGAGAACATTGATTGAGAATAAATTAATGAGAAGATGATAATGTCCATGCCCAATCTATAGGCAAAATTTGGGCATTTATTCTACACTACACCATAAATGCCAAATACAACTTATACTTATTGGGCTATAAATGGAAATCAAAATTAGCACTTAATGTCTTTGGTTGATTAACACCCCAGGACATTCAAAAAAACCAACCATATAAAGCTAGAGGCTATCACAAGGCCTCACTAAGTGTGCAAAAGGTGTAGTGCACACAAGCTACATGAGGGTTACAAAGCTTATGAAAAGGAGCATTACAAGAAAGTACATACAATTTTTTTTAAAAAATATATATTAAAACTTTAGGACAAGGACCAATAGGCCCTTGTGGTCTTCATCTTTAGATATGACTTTGTAAGCTTTTGTGGTTTTCTTTTAGCATGATAGATCTTCTTTTTCTTGTCCTTTCTTCACTTTGATGAAAATCTTCTTTTCATTGTTCTTGATGCTCTCCACTTTGCTTGCTTTGATGTTATCCAATTTGCTTGAATCTTCTTTAACTTTGCTCTTTTGGTCCTCCTCAAGCAAAGATACCATAATCTTTGAGTTTTGCATGATGACCAAGGTAGCTGATTGCACTTGAGTGTGAGCAACTTCATTTCTTCTTGCAGGTAGAGCAGACAATCTTCCCATGTAGTACAGATGAGTAAGAAGAATCATGTTACTTCCCATGAACGGCATCCACATAAAAATCTTCATGTTTATCATTCCAATAACTGAGAATCAACTTCAACAACTAAGGTAAATCCATCAAGAGAGTTGGAAAAAAATTTGTGCCAAAAGACACAATAGCTATTAGTGTTTAAACAACACTATTTAGTATCAAGAGATACTATCTTGAAGCTTAATGTCGAATGCTGATGCTTGATCTTCTTGAACCTTCTTCTTGATGAGTTTGAGGGTTGCACTTCCTAGAACTTTAGTGGTGTAGTGGATTAGAGTTGCAATGGGTTGTTTGAGCCAAGGGAGTGAGAAAATGAAGTAATTTTTGAGCTTGAGATCAAAATAGTTGTGGTTGTCCTGTCAAAACAAGGACCATCACTAGTAAATCAACTCCCATGAGCTCCACTAGTCGAATATGCTCAAACCCTTTGAGATGGAGGACCCTCACTAATGAATCTAAGTCCCCCTAAGAGGGTTTGTACTCGTTTTGTCTAAGTTGAGAGATCTAAGCCTTCAAAGTGATTGCTGTCAAAATTGTGCCTAGGCTTAGGGAAATGCAAATGACAAACGTGATGCACATCCTCAATTTTTGTGCCAAGAAGTTGCGCCTTCACCTGAATAACAACTCCCGTGGAGAAAGCTTAAAGAGAGATGGTCTGCTTGAAAAGATATGGCTGCTCCAATAGAGGTAGGTGTTGTCGGCTATGGAGTTAAGAATGGTAGAGTGAAAATGAAGTGAGAGATGAAAGATTCTTGTGGAGTTGAGCTGACCAGAGGTTGTGGGAAGCTGAAGAAGCAATGATCTAAGCTAAACTGATCTCACCATGGCTCTGATACCATGTTGAGAAACATGGATCCTTGAGCAAAGTCTAGCTATGGAGGATGAAAGTCAATGACAAGAAGCATGATGACTTAAACTAGACATTGACTATTACTCAAGTGAATTAGGTTCCAAGATAGATTAGCTTGGACTCAGAAACACAACCTTGAGTAACAAAGTGCAATAGCATTTATCCTTTAACTCAATGTCAAGTACATGCTTTTATAGTTGTAGTATGGTTCCTCTTTTCTCACTGTGCCTAAGGGATTCAGCCAGCTTCTCCTAGGTTGTTGCATGTCCCTTACCCTATTGCTCCATACAAAGAGGCTGTCTTAGGAGTGTGATTGCATAAATCTCAACAAGAGGAAGAGAAGGTTCAGGGAAGGAAGAGGAAGAGAGTGAGATGACTCTTGAGCTTGAGGAAGAGGCTTGAGCAATGAGGCTTGAGTGAAGAAGGCAGCAAGCTTGAAAGTTGAGTGTGGAGATTGAAGTGGGACGAGGTAGTTTATAAAGGGCCAAAATAATTTGAAAAGATGAACTTTTTGGGGGGGAAAAGAACGGGTAGAAAAAACAAAAAAATGTAAAAAACAGACAGAAATGGTCAGCTTTTACCCTAGGCAACGGTAACTTGTGCAGATACAGTTTGGACCGGACGGATCCAACCGGACTAAACGGATCAGACATGATCGTCCATCTATGAACGGAATGCAACCATGATCCTACAACATGTGACATTAATTTGGAGCCCTCCAAGAGCAGGTGATAGCAGACCAATGTTCTTCTAGTGTAGATGACAGCATACATGAGAGGACAGCAATCTTTCTGGTGGTCCTAAGCTATAAGTGATAGCTTCGATCGTTGTTTGAGAAGGGCAACAATATCTTTTCAACGATTCTCACGATGAAACTTTGAAATTACTCTCTCTATAGCATTCTCTCTCATTCCCTAGCCATCTCTTAAGTTATCTCAACATTTATTTGAGCCATCAAAGGAAGAGATTTCAATCAATCTTTGCTTCAAATCCTAATTTACAGAACAAAAATTAGGGTTTGACAGTACCTCAAGATGTGTGCTTAGAACCGAGGGCCTAGGACTTTGAATTCCAACAGCTAAAATTGAGGAATTTCTGGGAGATTCAAGAGACCAACCAACCATTGTCGAATTTGGGGCTAAATTTGTCTTTCAGGGAGCAAAATGAAGGCCAATCCCCAAACAAACCGAGGGGAAAATTGGTTTGAAGACTTGCTAGCAAGAGGTACTTGGATTAGCAAAGGAGATCAAAGAATCTCAATTGTTCTCCATCCATTTGCAATAAAAGTTAAATAAATATTGCAAGGAGCGCCAATTTTAGGGCCAATAGACTATCCATTGTTCAAGATTAAGTGGTAAGATTTGCATTTTCAATTTATGTAAATTTTATGCTTACTGTAATAAGTGTTAAATCAAGTTATTCGCCACTCTTTCTGAGAAGAAAGATTGGTTTCATACATATGGCAAGGGATTGTCCCAATAGACAACATGTTGAGATAATAAGATTAGAGGTGAAGTTTCCAAGAGATATTGGTGGTGAAATTTCAAAATTATTCACAAATAGATGCCGAATGGATGGAAGAGGGTGACTTGGCAAACCAATCTCACTTCTTATAACTTTACCTAGAAGCCTTTCAATTGAGCCAACTTTCGTTTAGGCTTAACAAAAGCATAGGTCTAGAGCACTAACTAATGCTCAACGATGAGGTAGCACTTCCACTCCTCCAGTGATGGAAAACTCTAATGTATAGTGGATCTTGGATGTAGTTAGCATGTATCTAAGGGACTATTTGCTGATAGTATAGTTGCTAAGAGATCAATATTCAGTGTACTAGTCATTGTAGTATATAAGAAAATGATATGGTTTTTGTTGTAGCTCGAAAACTATACATTCACATCAAATTATCATCAAAGTATAATTAGTTATGTTAGAGATTGGCATTCCCTGGACACATGCAATTCCATTTGTGAGCACTTTTTGCAATTGCATGTAGCAGTACAATCTGCAAGTGTGCCACGTCAATAAGTAGAGCTGATCGCCACATCAACTGGTCTAGTCTCCGATAGTTTCCTACAATCAGATAGTACTATTGGTTGATTTAAATGCAACTGACATCATATTTTTTCCTATTTTTGCCAGACTATTTATTGCCTAGCTTCAGCACACCCTGACACAGTTTTGATCTCAGATTTCCAAATTGTTGATTGTGGAGGCTGCCTTTTGGGTTCATAGTGTGAGATCTTCGAATGCTTCACTCTAACATGGTATCAGAGCTTAGATTGCTAAGCTTGGGTAACACTAGGATCTCAACCAAGGTGTGGTTTGAATCTTAGACTAAATGGAGAAATATTTTCATAATTGGATAGATTGGGGGTCATCCATCACCTTAAGATTTTGGGGGCTACATGGCTAGTCCAATTATGGGAAACTTTTGGTTAAGCATGCACTGGCATGAACAATACTAGAATGGATGACCTCCCAAGAAGGGGAGGTACAAAGGCCCCCACCCAGTTTCTAACTCGATATCAGAGCACTGAAGGATTTACCTACCTGAAGAGGAGATTCTAGTGCAATGCAAGGCTGTGTTTTCAGTGTTCAAGGGCAAGCAAGAGGGTTGCGCATCAGAACAAGGCTGAGGCAAGCATGTGCATGTGAGAAAGGAGCAGAGTTGTTAAAGCTGCTGCTAATTTTTGCCTGTTGAGAAGGAAAAAGGCTGCATTTTGGTCCTTCAAGTGCAAACTTTACCTTCTCATCACCTCCGACAGGTGAAGGAGTGGGATGAGTGACAAAGAGCCCTAGCAAGCTGCATTCACACAGTCAAAGGGGGCTTCTTTTTGTATTTTGTGCAGACATTGTGGGTGAAGATGTCTTTTGAGACCGAGACATAGTTTCAAGTGATCATGGACTAGAAGGTGCCCGTGTTACCGGCTCTTCTATCAAATCAAAAGCTCAATGGCGAGAACTACCGCATCTGGCGAGTTATGCGAGTTATGATGCTTGCTATCTTGGAGTCCTATGATTTGGCGAAGCTTGTTACAGAGGCTATCCATTGTCCTTCTTTGCGAGATGAATCCAAACTCTCTTCAAGTGATAAGTTGGAGTTGGCAAAGGCCCAAGCACATTGGGACAAACTAAATGCTCTCATCTGCTCATTTTTATTTCTCTCATGCACTACAATTGTGATCTCTCATATAGAGCATTTAACGGTGTCCCAAGAGATATAGTTGGAGCTTGATCAAATGTATAATCGCATGACTGCCATGAAACGAGTTTCTTTGGAAGTGCAAATGAGGACTATGAGTGTCAACAAGTCATCTTCTATGCAAGAGCATATTAACAAGCTGAAGTAGCTTTAGATGCAAGTACCAAATGCATGGAAGGTGCTCACTTTTGAAGACATGGTGATAAATCTCCTTTCACATATACTGTCCCATTTCAGTGGTTTTTATTCTGCCTTGATTGCCTCAGATCAATCGGAGACTCTTCGCTAGGAGGAGTTGGTTCCTATGGTCTTGGACCAAGAGGAGTAGTTGAACGGGACCAATGCTTCTAAATCAAAGGCATTGGTAGATCAGTCCTCTCAAAAGAAGGGGAAGGATCAAAAGAAGGAGGACAAATAAAAAAAGGACAAGGAAAAGGAGTCCACTTGTCACATTTGTGGCAAGACAGGTCACTGGAAGAAGGATTTTCCCAACAAGGAGAAGAAGGAAAAATCTTCAAAGAATTCCGAAGCAGTGGATGCTCCCTCATCAACTGCTTTCCTCCACTTGGAGGTGGTTGAGGCATTGACCCTGAAGGCCTCTGATGCTATGTTGACGGCCCCATACACTTGGGGGTAGATTGTTGATAGTGGTGCCTCCCGACACATGACTCCTTCAGCAAGTGTTGCTCATTTGTAGCCTTCACATGGTTAGATTCTCATTGGTGATAGTTCTTCTATCCCTATTTAGGGACAAGGTAACATGCATCTTATTACAGATGGTCTATAAGTTATGGTCTTTTTATACCTTGACTTCTCTTCTTCTTACCTCTCAAACACAGTCCAAGCTTTGGCATGCTCAGTTTGGCCACCTCAACAATGATTACCTTTGGAAGGCATTTAAGGGACAGCTTGTTTGAGGTTTGCCGAATATTGTGGTGAGCTAGCAACCTTGTGTATCCTGCATCCATGGAAAGCAAACTCATGATGCTATTCCCAACAAGGCTTCAAGGTGGTCTTCAACATGCTTGGAGCTTTTTTCTACTAATCTTTGTGGACCAATGTGGACAAAGTCCCTTAGAGGGAGCTTGTATTTCATGCTAATTGTGGATGATTACAACAGGACGACAAGCTCCAAGACTTGGATTCAACATGGCTGAAGGTAAATTTCAACTAAATTCAGGTGGAGGATTAGCCAACCATTGAATTTGGGGCATTTCCATCGTCCATGAAGTGGGAACTAAGTGCTCGAATCAAGGGGAAAAACAGATTGAAGACTTGCTGATCACTTTGGACAACAAGGGAGTTTGGATTGCGAAGGGGATTGGGAGAACCCCATTGTAAATCAACTTCTTCAATAAATCTAAACAAATACCGAAAGGGGGCGCCAATTTTGGGGCCAATCGGGTGTGCATTGTCCAATATCAATAGGTAAATTTGTATTTTCAAATTTTCTTTAATTGTTTGCTACTATACTTAAGTTATAATCAGGGATTTACTATCCATCCATGAAAGGAAGGCTAGTTATATGGTTTCATTGCTGGGGCACCATCAAATCCTTTGAATTGGTGGGCCCATTGGACTTGATTGCAACTTGGGACTATTGCATTATTGCTTAAATTGTTCTCACCAATGAATTATATCAAGCATGTCTTCACATGGTGATACGCGATCAAGTGGAGAGGATACATCACTCCTTGGTGAATCACGTGGTGAAGGGGAAAATGCAATGACTGATGTTGGGTATGGTTCTCAGCATGGACATCATGCTGAAAATGTGGGAAATGTCCCAAATGTTGGCACTTCAATGCATAAAGAGGCTGATGACCAGCAAGGGGCTGAAGAATTTGATGATAGCTTCAAGGATCGAATGCGTACAACATCAAATCTTTTTGCTAAATTGGCAAAGGATCCCCAGTTTACTCAATTCTTGAATGCCCCAAAGAAGGACAGCAAAGGCAAAGAGAAGAAGACACATTCTACAACTTCGAGACAGCCACAATAACCAAAGGAAATGCCTAAGCCTTCTTTAAAAGAGCCTAAAATGCCTGATAAGCACAAACAATTGGTATCCGTGGGGCAACAAGTGCAAATGCATGGCCAACTTGGTAGTGCCAACCCATGGGAACATGGGCAACAAGGCAATTATGCACATGCAAGCATGGGACAACAAGGATACTTTGGTGGTGGTACCATTTTGCATGCTATGGTTGGACAGGCACCACATACGAGAATGTATGGCATAAATCCCTATGTATCCAGATAATGCAAGTGGAATGCCTAATCCCATGTATGGTAGTATAGGCATAATGTTTGGGGCACAAAGCGGGCCATATGGATACGTATCCGCACCCCCATGGACTGTTGAAGCACAAGGATTTGGTGCTAGTCGTGTAGGTGCTTCGAATAGTGCTAGTTTTTATGCAAATATAGCCAATGCACCCTTTTGCAGTAGCCCATTTATGATAACTTAACTCCCATAGGTCCACCAAAGGACTATAATGAAGGTGGAAAAAGTGTGAAGTTTGAGCCTTTCAATGGTGCACAAGATAGGCTAAAAGCACTTGTTTTTATTCAGCAGTTTGATGCAACCTATTCTAGAGGCAACTTCATAGAGGCATCTAAGATATGCAAGGCAGCCACATTTTTGGAGGGAAATGCATTGCAGTAGTGGTCTATACTTCTTATTCAAGGGAAGTCACCTACCACTTGGGTCCAGTTCAAGAAAATATTTGCTTCAAATTGGTTGACAAGTACCTTTGACGTAGACATTATGACAACTTGGAATCAATTGAATTCCAAAGACTACAAGAACTTGGATTAGTATAATAAGAAGTTTTGGGATGCATTGCTGCCAGTTACTTCTTATTGCACAGTACCCACCCCTCCATGAGCAAGTGGAGAAGTATATTTGTGGTTTGCCAAAGGGTATTCAGGATTTTTGCATTAGGTCCATAGTTTCCAATATGTCTCAGCTTATAGAAATTGCTACTACAGGCGACACATTGTTGTGTGGAGAGGATGCAAGATTCCATGATGATGATGCCAAGTCACATGTCAAAGAGGCAAAGGCTGAGAAAAAGGGTAAATCTAAAAATAAAGTTGAAAATCAGGGCAGATCCAAAAATAGGGCTAGAAAGAGGAACATATCGCAAAGAAAGAGTGGGAAAAGTGATGCACGACGTAGGGAGCTAATGGCTATAAATAAATGCTATATTTGTGAACAGGAAGGGCATATAGCATATAGCACACAACTATCCTAATAAATAGCAAGATGAATAGATGGTGGTAAGGAAGTACCCCCTATTTTGCACACAAAATATAAGATCTTTGAGGTTGATCACTATGTGGAAAGCATGGATTAAGTATGTGCTTCAAAGATCACATGATAAGCAAAAGAGAGCAGCTCATCATCATAGGCATGCTTTGCACTTTGCATTAGGAAAAAAATAAACTCACAATAAAAATAATATAGTTAAGATGTGGACCTTTTGGATTGTCCAATAGGAAGGCTAGATGTCGACATCCATGGAGGGTGAATCTTCTCTCTCCAAATCTTGGGTTTTTTATTAAAAAAAGGGGTAGTGGGGAATTTAAAAAAAATGAAGAATGAATAATACACAAACTTTGAGTTTCTCTCACCTCATATTTTTCCCCCTTTCTTTGGAGAATTTTCAATTTCAGTTTTTTCCCTCTCACGAAATCAGTTTGACCCAAAATTTGAGCAACAGACCACTTTCCCTCTCTTCTCTATACTCGTAAATTTTCGTCTCTATTGAAGCTTCCTGGTGAGAGTAATAAGGGTTTTGAGCATTTTGCTTACCTTTGCATTTTTTTCTCCATACAGCTCCAGATTTTGGGCAAAACACAGATGCCCATCTCTCTTCGCATTTTCTCTTGTTTGTTGTTTTTTCAATTGGGTTTGATGTCGTTTCTTACTGTTATTGTTGTTTTATTGCAGAGGTTGTTTTGGGCAGGAGGCAAAGGTTCATCTCTCTCTCTCTCTCTCTCTCTCTCTCTCTCTCTATCTTTCTCTTTGTGTATGTATGTATTGTTTCTCTTTTATGTTGCGTTTTCAATAGAATTTGATGTTGGTTCTAATTGTTGTTTTCTTGCAGAGTTTATTTGGAGCAAGAGACAAAGGTTTGAATCTCTCTCCGTTTGGTTTTTTTTTTAAACTGCTATCTTTTCAATATGACATGATATTAGTTCTAACCTTTTTTGTTGTTTTATTACAGAGATAATTTTGGGTGACATTGCATAAGTGTTCATCTCTCTCTTCCTCTCTCTTTCTCTCTCTGTGTTTCCTCTTTTCTATTGTTTTTTCAGTATACCTTCATGTAAATACTAACTCTTACTATTTCTTTTTAGAGATCAATTTGGGAAAGATTTGATAGGTGCTCATGTCTTTCTCTCTCCTACGTACTCACACACACTCTCTTTCTTCCTCTCTGCATTTTCCCTTTTCTACTATCTTTACAATAGGGTTTGATGCTAGTTCTAACTTAAGGATAAATTGTTGTTGCAACACTTCACAAGGTAGAGCAGAGATTCTATATCTCGATTTATGGGTAAATGTACTATTTTTTGTGATGCCAAAATTTATTCATTTAATTAATGACTTTTATGTTTGATGGGATTGATGTTTTGTTTTGTCCATCATTTACCATGGGTTTTGATAAGCAACGATTCAATATTTCGTGTTGCTTCTATTCATGTAGTTATCTAGATATTTTTTGTTAAAAGGGATTCATGCATGTATTTTTTTGTACATGCAGGTATTGTACATAGTCACAATAAGAGACATGGCTTTCAGATAAATTTTTTCTCTCTTGGTTTACTATTATCTTATTTTGGGATGGATCGGCTAACTTTTATTTCCAATTACAGGTACTTTGTCACACAATAAACTTTATGCCTAATGTTCAAGTATCGTAGATGGAGGATGCTCAAGGGTAAATGGTTGTGCCTTGATCAAGACACGTGTGAAAGTGTATCTATGGATGTTACTGTCATTTGTAAGGGCCGCAAGCCCCAAGTGTTGCAAATGGAGGATGATTGGCCCTTGAGTATAATGCACCAAGAAATTACAATGTTAATGTAAAATCCACCGGTTAACTTCTATTTTAAACTAGATGGTAGAAAAATTCAAAGCCGAGCTGAGGATACTGTTACTAGTAGAAAGTATGTTGCTCTATATATTTTAGAAATTGTAGAGTCTCCCTAGAAATCCCAACACCAAAAGTTATAATATCCAGCACTTGTAAATTTTTGAATTTTTTAAACCAATATAATATTGTTTCTTGTAAACTTGCAATATTTAAAAATTATGGTATTTATGTAAAATCATACACTTGCTATACACTTTCTACATCAACACATTTACATATGCATGTAAACTTTACAAAGACGTAAGTAAAGAAATAACTAAATATCGTATGCGAACAACCCTTAATGGTTTAAAACTTAAGGTTTTTAAGATAGAACTAGTTTAGTTCTTGTTTCATTGTTTCATTTCACACTTTCTCTCTTCATCTCTTTATATCCACTACATCCCTCCTACCTGCTACGATGGATGCTCGCGCACACTTTGATGAGTGAATCCACGAGACTATCTTTGCTAGCCAGGGTGATGAGATATTTCAGGTTTTCTCTAAGAACTTCAACCTTGAAAGTGTGCTCTCATCGCTGGATCCCCCCCTTCAAGTCTTGGAAGACTTGGTGAGCACCATTGCTATATGTACATACTCCATTGAGGAATCCAACATGGCTTGGATGCCTCTGAAACAACTCATCGTATTTCAAGCAGGAAAGAATCACCAAAAAGTGGTGAATAGGTTTCTGGCCCACGTGGATCCTTCGCACAGAGTATGCACTATTCCCATGGGCAATGCACCAGGTACAGCGCCTTTGGATCTTGTGGAGTGTGATTGCGCATTGAAAATTTACCTCCTTGCATTGGATACATCCCTAGAGGAGAAGAGTAATGAAGATACAACAACACAGGTTGTTGCTATTACATACACATGAGAAGAATCAATTGAAGAGCTCATAAATATTGAAGAGGAACATCGAGTGGTGGCAGAGTAAGGGTTGGCTCTTGTGGTTCCATCTTCTTCAGAATAGCCATAAGTTGACAAACCCAACCTAGCCTCCTTGACATCCATTGAAGTAGATGGTGTACAATACTTGCTTCTATCAGATATGTTGTAATACTTGAAAATGAATGAAGAAGAGTTGTTTTCCATAGGGTCAAGGATTCGATAGAAGACTTGATCGATTACACGGATGTGCATCCGACAATGGTAGAGATTGGAAGATATGATGGCACAAGCTTAGATATAGTGAGTGCCATCATAGCAGCACATGAATACACTACCTCGGTTGAAGAAGATTACCTTATGCCAAATGCTGAATTTGAAGTACTATAGCATGATCTGTTCAAACCAAGGCCCTAGTTTCCTACCAAGGAGTTTGTAGATCCCTCTGTCCAAAGAGATGCCTCGTTGACACATGAGGAAATGAAGATACAAGATGATTTGGAGAATGTGAGATTTCTAGCTACCATATATTTTTATGCGACGAAACTTGACGGTAGGGTGCATCGGATCCTCGGGAGTCCACCAATGAAATCTTGGCAAAAAATGATGCCTGAAACTGCCCTATCCGAAGTCTGGTGTTTGGGGCCACTTTCCGAGTCATGTCCAAAGTCTAGCGTCTGGGGCCACTTGCTAGGTAGCTACAAGCATCATTTTTTGCCAAGATATCACCGGTGGACTTTGGGGGACCCGATGCACCCTACCATCAAGTTTTGTCACTTTCTGATAACTCTAGGTTAGTTGCTAAATATATTGTTTGATTTGACTTTGTCATTTAGGACATATTATATATTGAGTTTGCATCAAGGCAAGAGGAGCTCGATATGCGGATTGACGGAAGGATTCAGCTCTGAAGGAGTACATTGGCAAACCTTGTTGCAAACTTAGTGGTCTTCCATAAGAAGTGCTCACCACGAGGACAAGAAACAATCATGAAAATTCGAACTTTAACCAAGTTTGGACCTTTTCGAGTGATACCTATGACATCTAGCTTGGAGAAAATAGTGCTAATCAAGCGGTCAAAGCTTCTTTACTTGTTTGACCAAACAGGTGGTGGAGCAATGTGCGTGCTTGCTACATTAGGTGACCTTGCTAAAGTGTCAGATCGGCTTCTCCTAGAGAAAGAGCTAAAGGGGAAGCACATCATTTTTGAAGCAAAGAAGGAACTTATATTTTCATCAGAAGTTGGTCTCTCCTCTCCATCGATGAAAAAGCCAAGGAACCAATGAGAGTTCTTGTTGGCTATTAGCTTTTTGTATTAGCCATCGCATGTATTTTTCTTGATAAATATAAGATATTTTAAATAAAATTTTATTGAATAAATGTGTGGTTCATGTAAGTGTGACAATAATGTGTGGTACATGAATGACACATTTACATACGTTAACATAATCCAATTTAATTATGTCAATGCGTAGTACTACACTTATGATTGTGCATAAGAAATAACGTAACTCGTATCCGTACGTATTACTACTTTTGATGCGTACGTACGTTAAACAAAAATTAAGAGTCCTGAGTTTCAAGAAACAAAACAAAACAACTTTAATCAATTATTTGAATTTAATACACATCGTATGGATATTATGTATATATAGATAAATATTTCAATGTGATAGAGTATACAAAAAAATTTTGCCTTCCTAGATGCTATGGTGCTATAACACTCATTACAAAACCTTGCATAATTAATCTCATAACCTTTGGAGGAGTCTCCTTGCCGTGTCAAAGCCGAACGATAAAGTTCATGTCTTTATCTGTGATTTGTGACATGCTTTGTATGGATGGCTGCTAGCTGTGTATCATCAAACAAGTCGATGGAGAAACCCCTATGTAGCCATTTGTAGGGCCTCCATAGCTGCAGCAGTCCACCTTCCTACTGGTAGGCCATCTCGCACTCGCGCCCAAAATCTTCCCATCCCTTTTAGCTCCAAGTCTTATATGACTTCTCGAATAACCTTATAAAAAGATCTTTTCGGGATGAGAAGCTCGTATCCACATTGGATTCTCCTTATTTCCCAGGGTGATAGTGTGCACGGTTTCCATCTCCCCTTCTTCTGTGGTGGTCGTTGTGCTCTATGGGAAGCACTTGTTGCTACACTATAGGAGGCTCCACCTTGTGCTCCAGGTGGCGGGCCTTGGCATGAGGTCTTCTCGTGGATGAAATGACGATATGCTTGCTTAGTGCTTGTCATGCAAGCTCAAGGAGGGGAAGATGGAGAAGATACAGAGGTTGGGGGTGTGAGAATGGAGGAAGCAAAGAAAGAAAGATGTGAAAATGAGAAGAAAAATGAACTTTTAACCCATTTAAACCCAAAAATCGGATTAATGCAACTTCATATGCACTGTCCATCATGTGATCGTAAATCCATAACCTTGTATCGGAATGCGACGAAACTTCACATGTACACTCGTTAGGTGGTTAATAGCCCTTTTTTTTTTGGAAAAAAAATGCATGCAGACCCCTGGTCGGAAGTCTGGCATCTGGAGCACCAAGTGTGATGGGTCACCTCTCGGTTCGTCACACGGGGTGGGTGTTGCTTGCCTACCCCCTAACTGGCCACCTCTCGACGGTCCACCAGGGGGTAGGTAACATCCACCCTGTGGAACCTGCCTCATGGGGTAACACCCACCTATCAGTGTTCCCACAAGTCTGTAGAAGCGTAACACGACACAACACAGAACGTAGACGTGTAACACGTCATGCGAATGCAGAAGCGTAACACGTCATGGAATAAGGTAACACAACACGATATCGAGGTAACACGGCATGAAAAACGACTATCCTTCTTGAGGCCCAATTATGTATTACAAGGTGCAACTAAGGCACGAGCATATTTACAAGAAGCTTGAAGGGGAGGTGTGTATGAGGGTAGTACCTCCTTTGAGCTCCCTCACTCCACGTGGTTTGAGTGTGTGATGCGCATTGATAGCTCCATGCTCCACCCATGAAACCAAGACCCTCAAGCCCTCCAACTACTTGTAAATATGCTTGTGCCTTAGTTGCACCTTGGAATACATAATCAGGCCTCAAGAAGAACCCATTGTTTTTCATGCCATGTTACCTTGATATCATGTCATGTTACCTTGTTCCATGACGTGTTATGCTTCCGCATTCTCATGATGTGTTACGCTTTCGCATTCCGTGTCGTGTCGTGTCGTGTTATGCTTCCGCAAACTTGTGGAAACATTGATAGGTGGGTGTTACCCCATGAGGTGGGTTCCATGTGGTGGATGTTGCCTACCCCCTGACGGACCGAGAGGTGGCCCATCACACTCCATGCTCCAAACACTAGACTTCAGACCAGGGGTCTGCAGCCTTTTTTTTTTTAAAGAATAATTTGGGCTCTTGGCCACCTAACAAGTGCGCGTGTGAAGTTTTGTCGCGTTCCGATACAATTTAGTATTTTAAAAATTAACCCACACCAAAATTATAGATGGATTGATAATCGAGAAATCAACATCATGACTACTGGCCCTTAGAAACTTCGCACCACATAGACTATACAGAGGTATCAGGAGTAAAGTCTACAATAAGAAATGGCAAATTTTTACATGTTTTTCCTATTGAAATTGACAATGCTAGCAAAAACTGTAAGTAATAGTTGAAAATACATCGAAGATGCATAGTCAAAGTTGAGAGCGAAGGACAATAGCAAAAAATTAATTCATATTTTAAGGACACGTACAATAGTTTTGCACTGGGACATAGTCATATGCCCAATGCACAAGGAGAACACTATGCCAAAAAAAAAAAACGTTACAAACTGTGTTCATTCCATTGGAACGAATGCATCCTTCACTGCTTGAAGATTTCTTACAAGTTGGAAGTCCTTGGGAGTTACAGTGATGCACTTCGCATGTATTGCACAACGCTGAGCACCACTCATCAAGTCAACTAAAAAGGCCTCTACAGCACACTATAGAGCATGAAGACATTCTTTTTTGAAGCGATCAAGTCTATCCTGATCTTGTGCCAAAAACCACCTCTTACTTTCTGTTTGGTATAGGTCTTGCACAATCTCGCGAACAAGTCTTGAGAAGCTCGCCTTCAGAATAATGAGATCAAAAGATCCTTGCTACTTCCTGATTTCTCTTAGGGCCACTGTACCTAGCTTCCACTTGCATTTCTTGTGGGGATGTTGAGGAGGATCCTTGTGAGGGCGGCTTGAGGAAGCTGGGCTAAGTTAAGAAGGGGGTGCATCTAAGCTAGTAGATGCTCCAAGAGGCTGAGCACGATAGCTCTCTTCGAACCAAGGGTATCAATAACTAAAGAGGGAGTATGGATGGTTATTCTTCATTATTCCAATGTGCTATTGAGAAAGAGAATATGTGAGAGAGATAGAGTGAGAGATAGCCGATTTTCTATGAGAAACATTGTATCTATATGATAGAGATTATGAAGACCATGAAGACATTGAAGATGAATAATGTGTGATGATTTTTATTCAAAGTGGAGCATTCCTTTGTATTTTGTTATTATTTTGATCAAGAATATAAAGAATGTGTTGAAGTTTTGTTGTGATAAATTTGTGGAAGAATTGTTATATGATGGTGCATGAAGAGTGACAAGATTGGTATTGTTTTTCTTCTTATGGTTGATTAAAATATGAAGAACATGATTGTTGAAGATATAATATATATTTTCTTGCAGTAGGTTTTCCATTTTCTTGGTGTTTCTCTTGGGGCTCCATGGGAAAAACTACCATTAATAAGCACCAATAGAGGCTGAAAATGGAAGAAATGGCACTAATGAAGAGGAAAAAAAGCAATGGAAGATTGACAAATCCTTGCAACTATTGAAGAATTTGAGATCTTCATTGCCAAAGCCACTTTCTACAAGAAGTGCATCCCTCACTAGCTGAAGCATGTCACTATCTTGATGCATGCTCTATGTGACAGACTGATCCCACTATCCTCTGAAGCTACAGAAAGTTGTATGACAATAGCCAATTGTTTCCCACAAAGCTGAAAAGAAAAGAAGAAATAAAGAGAATGACCATCCATTGGAGATTTTTCCTTCATTGAAGAATTTCCAGACATTGTCACAAGTGGGAGATTATGAAGAAGCTTTAAGAGTCATGGTCAGTTGAAGTTGACAAGAACAAGGAAAAGAGTTGGAATTTGATCGTGGATGCTCAATACCAAGATATGTGGGATACTTGGTGCATTGACAATCTTCTGTTTGTCTAATTAGCAACCCATGGAAAGCTAGTAGACAGAGTGTTCTTCACAACCTATGCTATTGAAACCCTTCGAAGTTGGTATTATCAGGACAATGGCACTATGGCGATCCTGAGAAGAATGAGTTTTGATACCTTAAAAACTAAATATCTTCCCCTCTATAGTGGAATGAAAGCTAAACTCAAAGATGTTGAAAAGAAGGAAGTAGAAGAAATACTGGCAAGAGAGTTCTCCAGAGACTGAAGCCCTTGTGATTCAGTTCTACTGAGTATAGAAAATTTGGGTGAAGCTAACTTCTTGATGAATGATGCGATCAAGAGGCAAGCACTTGAACGAATCCAAAGGTATGTGAGAAGAGAGAGAAGGCAAAAATCAAAGCTGAAAACAAGCTAGTAGAGCAGAAGCCTCCTTTGACGCCCTTGTGACACTCTTTACAGAAGTCTCCATGGCGACTTAAGGTCCCCTTCCTAGTCAGATCCGTCCTAGAAATATTGATGACAAGGGTGGCGAATATAGTCCCATTGTCCATCTTTAAGGGAGAGTATAATGAAGACCCCGATCTTCATGTAGTTGATCAGGCATATCACCAGTAAGTGTCCCAGTGTTCCAGAAGTACCTAAGGAATTGGAGGCCAACTTTACCTCCCAATCCATAGATGACAGACTCTTTTCAGTCTTGTAACACTCTCTATCTATATCCTTCTTTGGTAGCCTAATTTATAAAGGCATCTCATTGTGGATTCAGGGGGGGTATCCTATCATGCTTTATCCAATGCCACCTGGCACTGAGGGGGGGTGTTGAGAAGTAAGCATGGGAACTCTCCTTATATTGGAGAGAATAAGGGTAGCTAGGTGTAAATGGACTGGAGGACAAGGGAACAAAGGGAAACCTAACCCTAACTCCTCTAGAGACTATATAAACAACCTAAAGTACACACTCAATGATGAGGAGAGTGTACTAGTTGTACCTTGAACAATTGACTAAGCAAGATCTTATTCTTGTACTTGAGCTCTCTCTCTCTCTCTCTCTCTCTCTCTCTCTCTCATGCTTCCAACTCTGATCTTCAACAAAGGTGACATCGCAAAGTTGATCTTCATTGACAATCCCTTGAGTGACATGAGCTTTCATCCTAACCAGATGGGGATGTGGGTATGGGCTGTCCTTTGTATTTATCAAATGAGTGTGAGACAGAGGGTAGGGTGAGTGACTAGTTATTGCCCTTTAAATCCAATAGAGAGGTGAGTTGTGTGAATGTAATGTTGCATGCACAGACTGGGCACACGATCTGTTCCTGTGCACAATATAATAGGGCTCCCTGGCCTTCCTTCTCGCACTATATGCCAGCACATGAGGGTGGGGTGCACTACTACACCATCAATTGTGCATAAGGCATACAATCTTCACACAAGTGACAATGAGGATTACATCAATGGGTGTCAAGAATCACATTGTTACCCTCCTATATCCATCAATAGAGTATGAGACAGGGGGATTAAGCATGATTGATTTTCCTTTCATCAACTAAGAAGAGGTGAGGATTTAGGGACGTTACGACAATTGGTGTCAGGTATGTTTTTGTTTCCTTATACACACATGGGACGGGCCTCCACCATTAGTAGACACATCACTCGGTTCGGCGCACTACACTATAAGGCTCCCTTGCCTTCCTTCTTACACCTATGCTAGATGGATTGGGGTGTACTGATGCATCATCAACTATTCACATTGGCATACTCCTTCTAAATCATCCTTCTTGTCAATTTCTAAACCTCATATAATATATGGGTTTCAATCATTCTTCTCAAGTGATGTGAGTTATGGGGTGAGCACCTGATCTATCCTCCTCTCATGAGTGATTGTCGAGATTGAGTGTTGCATTTTTTGCCATCAATAGCTTACCGGATCTTCATCGAAAATGCTACCTCCCTTGGTGCTATTGCATGGTCCCTACCATGATCTAATTATGCTAAGTAAGCCTTGTACCTCCTGTGAATGACTTCAACTCCCTAGCGTGTGTCCTCGACAATCTACATCAACCAACTAAATTGGCAAAGTGTTTCTAACCCTACCTCTTGCATTTATTTATGCGCATGTCATGTTTTAAGAGTGGGGACATATGGGTACGGGTCATGGTCAAATGTTAGGCCCTCATTGATAAGTCAACCTGATCTATTCATGTCTTAAGTGTGGCGACGTGTCCATGCGCATCTTGGTTGCATAAATCCATGAGCACCCTATTAATGGATCCTTAGATGATAATACGTTGTTTTCCTTATACCCTATTGAGGTTCCTTCCTCACCCACCCACTCTATTCTAACCCGTTCTTGTAGTCTTTTCTTGCCCTTTTGGTTGTTTATCATTTTGTTTATCCTCTATGTGAACACATCCCATATTCATTGAAATTGCAATCTACCTACACAACCTTATTCGTCCCTTCAAATTATCCAGTTTTTCTTTTTACAACCCTTTGTTTCGAGTGACGGTTCATCGATTATTGATTTCTAATGAATTTTATGCGATTAGGACGTGTTTCCATGCGAACACACCTTTTTTACGCCAATTTGGTGTGATAGCCCTCATTTTTCCCTTTTCTTGGATACTTTTCCTTTTTACAACCACGAATTGGCTGTTATTTATGTTTGCGTGTTTGCAGGTTTATTTTTAGGTACTTTTTATGTTTTTTCCATGTGAACATGCACTATTCTCGTTAGAATGGCATTCTGTTTGGCTAGCCTTGAGATATTTTCTCCACTGACATCTTTCCCTTTTTCTCCCTCTCATTTTGACTTCTCAAAATTTTTAAATTAATTTTTAATTATGTTTCCTTATGCACTTTTGCCCTTTTTTCCATGCGAATGCACCTTTCTTCCACCGAAATCAAGTTTTGATTTGACAATCTTGTCGACCACCATGCCTTGTATATTTTTCATTTTTGTTAACCCCTGTTTTGACTTATGGATTGTTTGAAATTAAATTTTATTAGGTTTTTTGGGTGTGTTTTTATCATTTTTTTTCCATGCGAACCACCCATTTGTCATCCGAAGCATGTTTCGACTTGATAGCCCTCTCCAACTTGTCAACTAAACATTTTTCCTTCTTACTGCATTGCATTTTGACTTTTGAATTTTTTGTTAATAATTTCAGATTACTTTTTTAAGTTTAATTTTTCTGTTTTTTCCATGCGAATGGGTTCTATTCTCATCGAAACTATGTTTTGACATGAGAACCATGTCCGACTCCTCATTACAGAATTTTTTTTCTCTTTTTACATTTAGTTTGGATAGATAAATTTTACAAAATTAATTTTCATAGTTGATTTTTCATATTTTTCCATGTGAACCCCCTATTTGTCAAATGGACCAAACGTATTGCCTTGCCCAGATTTACTTTTTATGGCATATTCATTTGATGCTTAGATGCCTCCAAATTAATTTTTTCACCAAATTTTTTATTCCTTGCCCCCTGCATGTCACATAAACAACGGATTTTTGCCTTGAAACGCATGTCGGCATTTGACGTGTCATGTTTGGCCGTCCTAGTTTCTCCCTCACTCCCGTCCGTTCCCGTCAACACAAATTTGGGGGGGGCATGCTTTTGTTAAAAAAATTTGAAAAAAATTTAACACAACATTTAAAATTACCCCTCTAATGGTCCTGTTTTCTCCATCCCCTCTCTCTCTCTCTCTCTTCCCTCCTTCTTTCTCTCTCCCCTCTCCCTACAGTTCCCACCCTTCCTCCACCCTATCCTCCCATCCTCTTGTTCCTCTTGCTCCTCCTCCCTCCCTCCCTTCCACCTCTTCCCTCTCCTTTTGCTTCTTCCCCCTCCTCGTTTCTCCCTTCCTCCTCCCCTCTACTCATGGACCTATTGTAGGCATCGCCACCACTGCCATTGTGGAGCGCGCTACGCAACCATTGTCGTCGGAGCCTTTGCCGTTGCCACCACTATGGAGTGCGCTTGGTAGCCATCATCATCGATAAGTATTGTTTGATATGGTGCAATTAGGGGCAATGGGGGAAAGAGGGATTTCTTCAAGCACTCCTTAAAACCACCCCCCCCTCCCCGCCCAAACCAATCATATCATATTGATATTATCTATTTTTAGTTAGTTTTTGAACATTTTAAGCTTAATTTTCCAAAATTTATTTAAAAATAGAATGGCTCAAAGATCTAGAAAAAAAATAAGCAATTTGTCAAATCATGTGTTATTTTGGGAAATTTTTAAGGGTTTTTTTAAAAGCAGTGCACAAGTCTTATTTTGAATTCATCCACCAAGGGTACACAAGCCTTTCTTCTCAAGCAATCGCCGTTGTGTGGAGGGCACCCGTCGGCACTGCCGATGCTCATCATATCATCATTGCTATCCTCCTATAGCTCTGCCCATGCACCCTCCCTTCGCTTCTCGTCCACCTTCTGCCTCGCCCATTCTCCCTAACCTTCCCCGTAGAACTTCCTGCCCACCGTCATCAGAAGCATATTTTGACTTAATAGCCCTCTCTAACTTGTTAACCAAACATTTTTCCTTCTTACTGCATTCCATTTTGACTTTCAAAATTTTTGTTATTAATTTTAGATTACTTTTTAAAGTTTACTTTTTCTATTTTTTCCATGCGAATGGGTTCTATTCTCATCGAAATTATACTTTGACATGAGAACCCTGTCCGACTCCTCATTACAGACAAATTTTTCTCTTTTTGCATTTCATTTGGAGTGATAAATTTTACAAAATTAATTTTCGTAGTTGATTTTTTGTATTTTTCCATGTGAACCCCCCTATTTGCTGGCAAATGCACCAAACGCATTATCTGTGCCATTCCTCCAGTTGCCTTGCCCGGTTTTGCTTTTTATGGCATGTTCATTCAATGCTTAGATCTCTCCAAATTAATTTTTTCATCAAAATTTTTATTCCTTGCCCCCTGCATGTCACATAAACGGTAGATTTTCGCCTCGAAATGCATGTCGGCATTCAATGTGTTACGTTTGGCCACCGTAGTTTCTCCCTCACTCCTGTTCGTTCCCGTCAACGCAAAGTTTTTTACCCCCCGCCCACATTGGTGCATGGGTCAGGGGGCATGCTTTCTTTTATAAAAAAAAACACTAACACAACATTTAAAATTACCCCCTGTCCCGTTTTCCCTTTCTCCTTTCTATGTCTCTCTGTCTCTCTCTCTATCTTCTCTCCTTGTTTCTCTCTCCCCTCTCCCTGCGGCTCCCACCCTTCCTCCACCCTATCCTCCCATCCTCTTCTTCCCCTCCATCTTCTTCCTCCTGCTCCTCCTCCCTCCCTCCCTTCCACCTCTTCCCTCTCCTTCTGTTTCTTTCCCCTCCTCCTTCCTCCCTTCCTCCTCCCCTTCCGCCTGTGGCCCTGTTGTAGGCATCATCACCACTGCCACTATGGAGCACGCTGCGTAGCCATTGTCGTCGAAGCCTTTGCTACCGCCGCCACTATGGAGCACACCTGGTAGCCATCATTGTCGGAGCCTTCACCGTCGTTGATGTGTGGAGGGCACCCATCGGCACCGCCGGCGCTTGTCATATCATCGTTGATGTCCTCCTGTAGTGCTGCCCATGCACCCTCCCTCCTCTGCTTCTCGTCCACCTTCCACCTTGCCCATTTCCCCCAACCTTCCCCGTAGAACTTCTTGCCCACCATCCCCCTTACCTACCCTACCTACCAACCATTGCCAAGCGCCCCCCCCCCCCCCCCCCCCCCCCCCCCCTTTCCCTTGTCCATCCTCCCCCGTCCACTCCCCTTTTCTTCCCTGCCTGCCCACCACATTCCTACCCACCCCCATTGACCCCCTCGCCCCACCACATTCCTACCCTCCCCCATTGAACACCCCCCCCCCCCCCCCCCCTCCCCCCCTTTTCTACCCCCCTTACCCACCCACCCATTGTCTACCCCCCCTTTCCCTTGTCCCCCACGTCCCCCTTCCACTCCCCTTTTCTTCCCTACCCTCATTAATTTTTTTTAAAAAACACATAAACCATTTTATATATATATATATATATATATATATATATATATATATATATATATATATATATATATATATATTCAAAAACCATTAAAAAAAACAAAAACCCTAATACCACACCCCACTTTTTTTTTCCATTAAAAAATTTACCTCTACTGCCCACTTCACCCCGCTTCGCGATCTTTTGCGCACGAGGTGCGGTTGGTTGTGGTTTTTGTAGTTGTTCACGCGTGAGGATGTGCGCGTGCTCTTGCCAGTGCAATAGTGAGCTGGTTGCTGTTCTCACGCAGTCAAACTCGAGTACATATATTTTTCTATTTTTAATTATGAAAAAAATTAAAAATATTCATACAAAAAGTGTAAAAATCATTCAAAACTACAAAAAATAGCAAACGAAATCTTTTTTTTGAAAATTTTGATTATGTAAATTAGTTGAAAATATAAATATAAATATAAATATCTTAAAATATTTAAAATCCATTAAAAATATAACATTCAAAAAATTAGTAGAAAAATTAATTAAAATTTTGAGAAAATATAGTAAATTACCATGATTAATTTTTTGAATTTGTCTTGTTGATTGAATATGTATGTATGTATGCATATAAACACAAACAAATAATTTAAAAAATAACAAAAATAACCAAAACCAAACTAAACACATCCAAATCAAATTTTTAAAAAAATCTAAAAAGAAACAAAAAGAAAATAATACAAACAACATATACATGGGTTGTGGTATTTTTCGCTTATGCTAAAAAAAAAATCAGTTAGTTGAAGTGTATTGTGGATTCAATCGTGGTTGTGATCCTTTTTCATCCTATCAATTGATTCTTGTGTGCATTTAGATACACTTACATTCGCACCCTTCTCCAAGTACCTTATTTCTTTCTTTATTTTCTTTTTTACACCAAACATCACAATTAATGATAAAAATCAATTAATTGACCAGATTTTTTAGGCACATCCGCACTATACATACACATTTAATTTAAATAAAATCAACCAATCGTGCATGTAGTACATGCTTCATGCACTAAATTCACATTTTTAATTTGTAATAAAATGAACTCGTCATCACAAAGGCACATGCTAAAAAGCAAGCACTACACACACATTAAATTCCTAAAAATAAGCCTGCA
Organism: Lygodium microphyllum; assembly: GCF_053477565.2. NCBI lineage: Eukaryota > Viridiplantae > Streptophyta > Polypodiopsida > Schizaeales > Lygodiaceae > Lygodium > Lygodium microphyllum. Next base: position 135,847,085 of record NC_141147.1, read on the forward strand.
TTTAGAGAACTTAAGTCATGAATGATGTCTAGAAAATATTTAAGTACCATGAAACTTAATAGTTTTTAATTAATAGATAAAATAAACCATTATTTTCTTGTTAAGGTCTATCACTTAATAAAACTCATTCATTGCTAATCAATTATTAAAATTTATATTCAATAAAAAATTTCCTTCCCCTCACATTGCACAATTCCCTTGGTAAATGAAGTGCTACATGGGATGGGTGATGTGGTTGTTAGTCTTAGTCCTTATTGACCATCTTAGTTGGTTATGATTTGGTTATCAGTTGGTTGTGGTTTGGTTTAGTCCAGTTTTTCATTAGTAATGTTGATTTGAGTTAGGGAGACGTCGTGACTTGATAATATTTTATTTGGATTGCCTAATTACGAGGATATTAGGTGCCTATATGTTTGCATAGCATGAATCTTTCGATCACATAAGTAGAGAGGCCGTGTCGAATTTTTTTCAAGATGTGGATTGCCTAGGGTGGTTAGTCAATCGTGTCTATGTGAGTCATTTCTTTTGTCAACATCTTATCCTTTGCTATTATGATGTTTCGCTGCAGGCATTCCTTGTGATTACCTGTGTGTGTGTGGTGTGTGTGATCCATTTGAATGATGCCTCATACTCCTTCCTCAGTCCAGTATATTCCATTGGTTTCTCATGATTATTTGTAATTGCTAGAATCAAACCTTATTACTAAGGTCGGGCTATCCAAATTTGTGGGTCTTACACTCCCACTTGTCCCTAATGATCGTGACATGTGTGATCAGTTCTTAAATTCTTACAACAAGAGGTCTGGCTCTATTAGTGACACATTTATCCTTATGATACCTAAGAGCCTAGGCAAAGCTCTTTCTTTACCCTACCTAGGGAATCTTTTCCTACTACACGTCAACTTTTTTCAAATGAGGACATTTTGAATATTTTGCAGAAGCAGACCATGGATATATTGGATCCTAAGCAGGTCATTACTACTTCAGAAGTTAGTGTCTCCAAGATTTCTAACCCTTTTTGGAAACAGTTGTGCCAGTTACTTTAGGACAAGTTCATGCCTACCAAAACCCCTTCTAATTATCTTTGAAGGAATAGTTTACAACTTCCTACGTGGTGCTGAAAAGTATCACTATTGATTGGAGTTTATATCTCCTTGCTAAATGGATCAACTTTTTATCCGATTCATGAGGGGTAATATGACTAATGTTAGAGTTGGTTCCTACACTTATGTTTTCTTGACATATGCTACCCCTTTGAAGGAAATTTTCTTACTACCGATTGATCCTCTAGTGGTGCCTCCTCCTCCTATAGAAGATCCTGATGTCTTCATTGCGGATACTGATCCTCCTTCTTTGGTCATTCAAAGGAAATGTCTTAAGCGAGTGGCTGAATCAATACTCGTTTCCACTCCTTCAATTCCAATTCTAGTCTAATCTTGCAATCAACTACCTACTTTCCTTACAATGCCTAATCTTTTCAGAGCACATAGAGATGGTACTCTAGATATTTTCATTCCTTCTATGCAAGTGTGGTGACAAGAGATGCAATTCCATTTCTATGCAAAGATATTCAAAGCTATATTGAACTCTCAATTACTGCTTGTATTCAACAACTCTATTCTTCTTTTTATGAGGAGATATAGCAGTCCAAGGAGGAGTTGAATAAGACTAATATTGAGCTAGCGTCTGCCACAAAAAAAAAAATTGACCTCTATACATAGATGCAGCAACATACTAAGGTCATTGATGCTCATAAAGTAGAGATGTCTACTTTGCAAGCTCAATTGGCAGATACCAAATCTAAAGTGGTTATTGTGATTGAGGAGAGGGATAGGCTATTGAAGGAAGGCCAAGAGCTGAAAGCTTTGATAGTTGTCCAAAAGAAAGAGCTCAAATCAGCTAACACTATCATAGACCAGAATAATACTCAAATTTAACAGCTTAAGGAACAATTAGCTCAATCCCATTATGCTTCATAGAGACATGCTATGTAGCTAGTTCATTCCTTATCCTCTATAGATTTAGCTATTCTTCAAAGAAATGCAACATTATGTCCTTTATTCCAAGCCAAGGTGGAAAGGCTTCAGTCAAGAATGGACTTGTTTTGAGTAGTTCTAGGAATTTGTTCATCTAGATCACTCCTTTGTGCACTATCAGCAACATAAGCTAGCATTTTATATTAAGCTTTCCACAATGGATTTATCTCCTCTAGAGGATAGCTAGAGTGGAGCTTGGTCTTCTGATTTATTGATTGATGTGGTTAAAATGATCTTTGAATATTGAGTGACTCCAAATACCATGCTTATATTATACATGTTGCAAGGTGACTTGTTGATCCCTGATTGATAAAGATTTGTCTTGGTATGTTGGAGATGTGGTATTACAAGCTGTTTTATAAGTCAAACATTTGGAGTTATAGATAGATTAGATGTTTCAGACATATTATTTTAAATTGACTCATTGCCCTGAAACTTCTTGGCATACAATGATTGATTCAGTGATTTTGAATCAACGTTAAAACAAATTCTCTACTCATGTGCAAAATGCTAATAACTAAGGGTAGATCTCTTAGCTCACCTTTTCAAACAACCTCCATTTGATTCATCTTTCTTTGATATCTATCATTGTAGATCTGTGCTAGGTCCACCAATGCCTTATTTATCTTAATATCAATAGATGGCCCATAGATATAAAGCCTACCTTTCTATGTATCAATCTACTCCATAGATTATTCTACCCCTTCTTTTTCAACCCCAAGATGCCCCTCAAATCCTTATTTTCATCCGTTGTTCTTTTATTGAGGATCATGTCTTTTCCTCTACTCCTTGTCCTTTCCCATCCATAGCTGTTTTTTCACTTTTTCGGCATACTATTTAACAACCTTTTTAGCTGATTATCCTAAATTGATAGATTATCCTTCTTTAACCTAGTCCTCCTTTTATGATTTTGCTTATCCATACCTTCACCCTCTCTTGCTTGTTTCTCTTCCATCTCCTACCACTTGTATCCCTCAACCCCCTCAATTGGTTAGTGGTTACATAGGTTGTGATCTCAAAATTCCTAGATGTCGAGGATGAAGTTCACTAGATTCCCTAACAAGACCTCAAATAAATTGGCCATTGATTCCAGGGGAATAATAAGTGCCAGCCAAGCTTTTTAGAATTATCTACACTTTGCTAAAAAATACTCTTAGTATTCAGACCCTTCAATGAGATTGACTGCTCACTTTGCTTGGTATCTTGCCTATATGCATCGACATTCGCATAATGATTAGAAGTCCATCCCGAAGTTGTCTATGAATGTGAATGTGGATATTGATCCCCAACAATTAGATATTTTGTACTTTCATGCCCTTTTCCTACATAGTCGATATCTTGTATCGGTGGAGAGGATGTGTTGCTTGCAATTTCTCTAAAATCCTCCCAGGACTTTTGTAGATGAATCTTTATCCATGGATTGTTTTCGAAGCCACCAAGCTTTTAAGAGGGATTACCTTCATTGATATCCTTGAATTTATTTGATGATTCATAATGTGATATCTCTCTTTTGGAGGTGCCATTCACATGGTTGTCTTCTATTTAGTGTCTGTATTGTGTATTATTTGTATGATGGGATCGTGCTTGGATTTTTAAATTGATCAAGAAGATACCTTTTTGAATATTCATGGTGATGTTGATAGATGAATGGATGTAGATGAAGAAACTCTCATATCCTTTAAGAGTTTGTTTAAATTTGATTGGTTTGATTAAGTATTCTTCTTGATATCTTGTTTTGGGATTTTTCCTTGAATAATGGATTAGATATATGTTTTCTTTTCTAGAGATGAAGCTAGGGCCCTTTTTGGTTGCTAATTGGATATTTGAAGATAAAGTGATGAGCTATTATTTTGAACTTTTATTCTATTTTTCTAAGGTCACGAGGATGCTCCTTGATTAAGTGTGGGGATATGTTGAGGGTTGATATGACTGTGTTTTTGGCTATTTTTTGTTGAATTTTCAAGTGACTTTTATATGATTTGAATGATGATCGATTGGTTTGGAAGTGTTTGAGAGAGTTTTGGATAAGGTTGAATATGTTTGAGAAGCTCATGATGTTTTTCACTGGAGATATGATGTGCTGAAAGGTTCTATTAAGTGTTTGATAGGTTCTAGTTGGTTCTGTTTAGCTTTTGTTTTGTTTTGATTTATTTCTTATGTATGAGAGGATGGAATGATGATTGATGGAGTTTAAGAGTATTTGGAAGCTTATTGAATGATTCTTAATGGTTTTGAATGTTTTTAATTGAGCTGAATGCTTTCTAATGACCATATGTATGGTACTGTATACCCTTTATAGAGCTTCTATAGAGCCTCTGTCTCTATTCTATTTTTGCTCTATATGCCTTTGTATGTGCTCTATGTGATGAATGTGTAGCTTGGGAAAGTTTTCTAGTATTTGGAAGAGATTAATACAAGTTCAAATTAGCTCAAAGAAGTGGAAGAAGTAGCTGCTGAAGACTCAAGTAAAGGTTGAAGTGACAGTGACACCGTTGAGCTACGAAATGACACTGTAGTGGCTTTGGTGACCCTCCATATCAGATATACCTTTAGGGAGGGGTATCCATGATCAAAGAGGGATTATGGATGGTTATTCTTCATTATTCCAATGTACTATTGAGAGAGAGCATATGTGAGAGAGATAGAGAGTGAGAGATAGTCGATTTTCTATGAGAAACATTGTATCTACATGAGAGAGACTATGAAGACTATGAAGACATTTGTTAACCCCAAGTCGAGATGGCGGAAAATGGTGGAAAATGAAGGAAAAAGCGGAAAAAGCATGGAAGAAGAGCAAAGACACGCAGGCAACCTCTAGAAGCTAAGTCGAGACCAAAGGTGCAATCTTAAATGAAGGGCGCCTTAAAAAACTTGGAAAACTCTTGTAAAAGAGCGCCAGGCTCCCTCTTGTGCCAATTGTAAAATATTAGATGGGCACAGGCTAGAGGCATAAGGCTAGAAGAGGGAAATGGAAAAAAGACATTGTCACAATGGCCGGTCATGTAAAAAAGGGGATGGGTGCCCATGGGATTTTAGGGTTTGTATATAAAGTTCAAAAAGTGAATGGAAGCTCATTCTTTGGTATGTGGCTAACAAGAGCTCTCTTCTTCTTCTCTATCTTCTCTTCTTCTTGCTTGTGTGTGTGCTCTTGAGAGAGGGAGTGTGAGAGTGTGAGGGAGTGAGTGTGTGGGAGCGAGGGATCAGGAGGGTGAAGCTCTTCACCATCTCCTCTTCTCTTCTTCTCTTCTCTTCTCTTCTCTTTTCTCACGCGCGCGGCTATGGAGGATGGAGCTTGGAGATGGAGGAGGCTTGAGGATGCTTGAGCCAGCATCAAGAATTGTGGAGCTACCGAGGTGTGCGAGGGAGGAGGCTACTCACATCAACATCAAGGTAAGCTCACTACACTCGTAGGATCGACGGCGCGTCGACTAGGTGAGAGATAGCCATTAGAGCTCACTTGAAATGCTTGAAGCAATAAGCGGTCCGTGGGTCTTGCTGGTTGAGCGTGAGCTCCCACTACATTTTGGTTCCATTGCCGGGACCAACGGATTCAAGTTGAGCACTTGCATGCCTCATATCGAGCATTGAAGTAGGGGATTCATCCCCAAAACGGAGCTTGAGATAGGTAGGAAGTTTGGGTGTTTTTTATCTTTAAAACAAGTAAGTATTTTGGAACATTTTGGTTGTTTGATGATTGGAAAACATGGAGAATTTATTTCAGTTTGAGAGAGAGAGAGAGAGAGAGAGAGAGAGAGAGAGAGAGCTCCAGGCCGCATCGATTCGATCACATCACCGACGCGCTTACCGGCCCGTTCGGGTATATGAATCTCTTCCTCTACTCCCCTAGATAGGATCTGGGAGTGCATGCCATTGTGCTTGCTTACATATTGTGAATTGATCAAATTTATGTTCGCATTGTTTACGCGCGCCGCACTCAGCCCTCGGCCCTCGTCACTTGGCCCACTCGGCCGTCGGCCCGTCCGAGGCAAATCGTCCGAGTCCACCCATTCGGCCCGTCCGAGTCAAACTTTCGGCCACGTGGCACATTCCCATTCGAACGACCCGTCCGAGTCTCAAATTCGGCCCTCAGCCACTTTCCACATTTGGCCCTCAGCCCAAGTGCCTTGGCCCGTCCGAATCACCTTGTCCAAATTTGCCATTCGGCCATTCGAATCAAAACCGTCCGAGTCAAAAACCTTGAAATTCGGCCCTCGGCCTTGTGCCTCAGCCCGTCCGAGTGACCTACTCGAACCCTACAATTCGGACCAGTTGGTCCAAGTGTAATTTTTAATCAAATTTTTTAGAAACTTAACCTGACCCGGCTAAAACGCAGTGGTGCAAACTGTCGAACCCTTCGGGCGCTTAGAACTTGATTCTGGCACACGTAATAGGAAAAAAATCGTAGCACACAGCCGCTTAGCAGCTAGAAGTAGGCAGTTGCGAGACCCAAGGACTTAGACACGAACCGCTGAGCTGTAAAACTTGACTAACCGAAAACGAACAAGGCGACATATGAGAAAAACCCTAGACCCTGACAAAACGGCCAGAAAATCAATCTACAAGCCTATCAGGCCCAAAACAAGCGAGAGTGCATAAGACGCTGAGGAATTGCTTGCTACACTCAAATTGAATTTCTGCACTTGAAGTACACTTAACAAAGCTGAAAGCCTGATTGAGCACAACTGTACGAGAAACAACACGCGTACTGAGTGATTATAAATTGAGCTTTGTATTCAATAACTAAAGGAACTCACTCAGATAAACCACTCAAGGAACCCACCAATAGGAGAGGACCCAAGACATAGACAAACCATCAAAGCTTAGATTAGGACCAAGCAAGGGGCGCCGACGACGTGGATTTAACGAGACTACTGAACCTGATCGACAGCTTGGTGGAGCAAGACAACTCGACAATGGCAGAGGAAAGCTCAAACCGCTGGTCTAATGAGGAGCTCGATTTGAACATCTTCCCAAATGCTATTCAGCTGGTAAGCAGTTACGATGCACACACCCGGTATGAGCACCGCGGTAGGACAGTAGACGCTATCATTGCAGATCTAGAAGAGGAGAGAAAGCTAGCCCACAAAGCATTGCAAAGCATAGCCGAATACAATAGGGATCAGCAGGCTAGAAGCCAAAGGCAAAGTACGGAGTTGCGCGAGGTGCAACGAGTGTTGAACTTAGTAGGTAGGAACCGAACAGATCACAAGAGAGCCCTAGAGGGGGACTTGACGTTGAGCGAGCTTCTCATGAAGCGACTGCTAGATAACACGGCTGCAGAACAAAGTGCCGCGGCACTAGCGACATCGCTGCTCGCAGGACTAGGGGCGAACCAAGGCTCAAAGAGCCAGTCCAAAATACCGATCGTTGCCAAGCAACTCGACAAGTATCAACCCCATGATGACTCATACAGCTTTGTTGAGCAGTGTTGAGTGTTGAAATGACTTGTTTTTTGGCTGATTTTTGTTGTTTTTGAGAGTTGAATGGTTGATTTTATGAGATGATTGATTAGTTTGGAAGTGGTTTGAGAGTGTTTTGGATGATATTGATTGTGTTTTGGAAGATCATGATGTTTATTGGTGGTTCTGTGATGTTCTGATAGGTTCTGATTGGTTCTGTATACCTTCTGTTTTGCTTTGTTTTGCTCTGTTTTGTTCTGATTGTCTTCTGTAAAGAGGGATGGAGTATTGATTGATGAAGATTGAGATATTGTGAAAGCTTATTGAATGTTTTGTGAGAGTTTGGAATGATTTGAGAATGAGTTATGTGGTTTTGATGACCTTCTATAACCTTCTGTAGGTCTTCTGTAGAGCTTCTGTCTCTGTTCTGTTTTGTTCTGTACTGTAGCTGTTCTGGTACTGTTCTGTGACTGTTCTGTATGCTTCTGTATGTGTTCTGATGGATGAAAGTGTAGCTTGGGAAAGTTTTCTAGCCTTGGAAAGAGGTGAATACAAGTGCAAAAGAGCTGAAAGAAGTGGAAGAAGTAGCTGCTGAAGACTCAAATGAAGACTAGAGTGAAGTGATAGTAGTGAGCTATGAAAGGACACTGTAGTGGCTCTAGTGACTCTTCATATCAGACATACCTCTTGGGAGGGGTATCCACGACCTAAGAGGGATTATTGAGAGTGATTTTGAGATATTGTAGTGAGGATATGATGTATTATTGATGGAGAGAGAGAGAGAGAGAGAGAGAGTCAGAGATAGCCAATTCTACTCAAACAGAGTGATTATATGAGAGATTGAGAGAGAAGACTATGAAGATATTGAAGAGGAATACTATGTGATGTATTTCCATTCAAAGATGGTGTATTCCTTTGCTTTCTTTGTTCCATTGATGGATTTTGTGAAGATGTTGAAGAATATGGTTGATTCTATCAAAACCGTGGGAGATCTACATGATGCTGCATGAAGATTTGTTGTGCCTGGTGTTCTTTTCTTCATTGTGATCATATAAAACATGATAAACAAGCTTGTTGATGATACAAGATAGATTTTCTTGCAAGAGAATTCCCTTTTCCTTGGTGTTCCTCTTGGGGCTCCATGTTTTTGGTGCGCAGCCGGGGAACCTTGCCATCAACAAGCACCAAAAGAGGCTGAAAATGAAGGAAATGGCATTGCCAAGAAGAGAAGAATTCAATGGATGTTTGTAAAGTTCCTTCTTCCACTGAAGAGTTGGAATTTCTCATAATCAAAGCCACTTTCCACAAAAAGTTCATCCCACATTGGCGGAAACACATCACCATCATGATGCATGCTCTATGTGGTGGACAGTTTTCTCTTCCTATTGAAGCAGCAGAAACTTGCATCTTGGTGGCAAACTGTTTGGGAACAAACTGAAGAGCAGAAATAGAGAGAATGACCATCCATGGAAGATTTGGCATTCATTGAGAAGTTTTCAGACAACATCAAGTGGGAGATTGTGAAGAAGCTTCAGGAGTCTTGGTCTGTAGAGGTTCACAAAGACAAGAAGGAAAAGAGTTGGAATTTGTTCGTGGATGCTCAACAGCAAGATACATGGGATGCTTGGTGTACTGATAATCTTCTGTTTGTTCAATTAGCAACCCACTGGAAGTTGGTAGACAGAGTGTTTTTCACAACATACACTGTTGAAACCATCAGAAGTTGGCATTACTATGATGATGGCACCACCACAATGCTCAGACGTATGCATTTTGACACCTTCAGAACCGAATATCTTCCTCTGTGCAGTGGCATGAAAGAAGAATTAAGGGGCATTGAAAAGAAAGAAGTAGAAGAAATGTTGGCAAGAGAGTCCTCCAGAGATTGAAGCCTTCTGTTAACCCTCTGTGGAGCACTAACAACATAGTGGAGCCAACCCCCTGATGAATGACGCAATAAAGAGGCAAGCGGTAGAACGAGTCCAGAGGTACGTGAGAAGAGAGAAAGCAAGAATCAAGGCTGAGAACAAGCTCGCAGCAGAAGCCGCCTTTGACGCCCTTGCGAAACTCTTTATAGAAGTCCCAATGGCACATCAAGCCCTTCCGCCTCCTGATGGAGGTCCACTTCCAAGCCAGATTCGTCCTGGAAATATTGATGACAGGCCAGCGAATGTAGTCCCATTGCCAGTTTTTAAGGGAGAGTACAATGAAGACCCCGATCTTCATGTAGCAGAATTTATGGTAGCATGTGTGGCTAACAATGCCAGAACCCCTAAGCATTGGTTGGCAATATTTCCCGCCACTTTCAAGGGCGCGGCGTTTCAGTGGTATGAGAGACAAGCAGCAGGAACTTTTGGCACATGGGACGACCTGAAGTTGGCATTCCTCACTAAATTCAGGCGTGATGGTTTTGAAGAGCGGATGAGAGAGGAATTTATGAACCTAAGTCAGTCTTCTAGAGAAAGAGTAGAAGCCTATGTCTCACGAATGGAATCCATCCTGAAGAGATGGACTAACCATAATCTAGATGATGGCATTCAGAAGGGGGTGTTTCTCATAGGATTACAACCAGAAGTCCGCAAGTTTGTGGAGCTGCAAAGACCAGCCGCACTGCAAGCTACAATAGAAGGTGCAAGACTGTACGATGAAGTGGAAGCTAAACTAGCGATGAATACAGGAAGAGGAGTCCTACCTCCTCTGATGCCAGGAATGATGTATCCACCAAATGCAGTTCTAGGGACTGTTCCCTATCCCTACCAACAGATGCCCCCGGTATCACAGTACAGTGCACCAAATCCACAGTGGTCACAATCCATGCCTCAAATGGTGGTTCAACCTCAACAACAATGGTCCCAACCAATTTCCTCAATGCTAAATCAGCAGCAACAGTGGAATCCTACCAACTAGAGTCAACAGCCAACAGTTCAAACAGGAGCTCTGAATCAGAACCAGAACAGAGACCCCTCTGTACCAGCCCAACCGGTTTATGCAGTGATTACAGAGACTCCTCAAAACCCTCCTGCCAGTACGTCCGGAGGAGAAAGCTTGAAGGATTACTTATCCAACTCAGTTGCAAACATAAAAAAGGAGTTGATGGATGTGATTACAGAGCAGCTACAGATGCTGAAAGTGAATACCGCGAGCATATCCAACGTTGCAGGAGCAGGAAGAGATGTGATGCGGTCAAATACTTGGTGTGGTAAGTGTCATCAAGCAGGCCATTTAGCCACTGAATGTACATGAAAACCAACTATTCCTGGGGCCTTCTGTTCCTACTGTTTGCGGAAGAACCATACAGAGGACATTTGCTCTCTGAAGGAGATGCATGATAAGAGAAGGAAGGAAGAAGATGCAAGATTCAACTTGCTGGAATCCAAAATGACAACACAAGATATTGGACCCAAGCCTAGAGAGTTTGGTCCTAATTTCGGACCCACAAGATTTCCCTCTCAAAGTTACAGAGGAAGACAGTCTGGTGGTGGTCAGAGATCAAAAGTGGAGTGTTACAGATGCGGAGAAAAGGGACACATTTCACCAAATTGTCCAAATTCTAGAAGGTCAGTGGATTACAAGCCCTTATGCAGTCGATGCAAAGGAGAAGGCCACACTGCAAAGGACTGTCCAAGCCCAGCCCCAGTGAAAAACAGTGCTACTGATAGTCCGGCCAAGGCCCAAGAGCCTACCTCCAATTTAGTGGAATTGGAAGTTGCTGCCATCACTTGTGCAAAGCAGAAGGAACTACCTGTCCAGAAAGAAAATAACCCTCTTGCTAGAACAGTGAAGTTCAATCTTCCACCAGAAGAACAGAACAGAACATAGCCTAACAATGCCGTACAGAGCACTACAGTGCCACAGAGAGTTACAGAGACAGTTACAGAGACAGGACCCGAGGTCCAGGATACAGAAGAGGAGGACGTGCCACAAGTGGCAGAAGAAGTTCCTGTAGTTCCTCTGTTGGAGGAAAGAGGGAAAATGAAAATGGGTGTTGCCCCATTCCCTAACCGGTTAGAGAAGCCAGTGGATCCTATTAAGGAATACGATCTAGTCAGAGATCTAGATACCTTTAAACCAAACCTCACATTCCGACAATTATTGATGTTGTCTCCCAGTTGCCAGAAAAGATTCAAAAGTATATTGACAAGAAGACGTGGTTTAAGGATTGCTCCCTCCACAGCAACAAAGTCCAAAAAGCTGCAGAGCCTGTAAAAGAAGTGGATATGGCTAACGCCTTTCTAGATCCGGGTACTCCAGAGACTGGCGTGTGGATAGAAGGATGCTTTATTGCAAATGCACTGATTGATGGTGGTTCATCAGTGAACATTATGACGGATGTGACAATGAAGGATCTAGGCCTACAAGGTGTGCAACCCACCCAATGGCTCATCAGACTGGCGGATCAGAGTAGAATCAAGCCTTTGGGCATTCTCCCATATGTGAAGACTACATTGGCTGGAAAAGATTATTGGCTAATCTATCTGGTGGTGAAGCCAAACTCTTATGGCACATCCTATCCTCTGTTACTGGGCAGACCATGGATTTTTGAAGCCAGAGCAAGGACGGATTGGTTCAAAGGAACCTTGACCTTGGGTAGAGGACCCAACAAAGTGGTGCTGAAACTGTATGGTTCTCAAAAAGGACATGGATCCACCTCCTTGGAATTATCTTCTGACTTCCCTGATGAGGCTACGGATGGAACATCAGCAAACGAAGATGCTATCAAACAGATCCTTCCTAAGAAAATAGTGGCACATTCCTTAACAGTGGATACTGTAAGCCGACTTCCAAAAGATGCAAAGCCATTATCAATGGGTGAATACTTCCTGCCTGAACCAGGAATGACTTCTGAAATCACTTCTGACAGTGAGATAGAAGCATCGATGTACTGCTCTCCCTGTTACATGGCCACATCAGAGACAGAGGCAGGAGAGGAAATAGAGAATCTGTTCTTCTGTTACAGAGCACCTACAGAAGCAGAAGCAGAGACAGAGACAGAAGCAGAGACAGAAGCAGAAGCAGAGACAGAGACAGAAGAGGATGGATATGATATGGACGAAGAAGATTATGAAAGTGAAACGGAAGAGTCTATTCCACCCGAAGAGGATACATTTGAGGAAGAAGTTCCAGAAGCATCAGAAGTAGACGAGCTCATGCTATGGGACGGAATGGCAATGGTACCATTTGGTCTGGTAAATGGATCTTCTCGTATGCAAAATCTTTATAAGGAATGGATTAAGAATAACAAGCCGTCTTTTAGCAGTGGCTCCTGCCGTCCTAACCCATCCTTGCAAAAAAAAGATGATGATGATGCACCGTTCCAACAAGCACCAATCCCACCAACCCAACAGGTATCAGAGGGTCCCTGTTATGTGACGTTCCTGGATGTGTCATCTTCAGAAGAGGAGTCTTCAAGCCAAGAGGTAATTACTCTTGAAACCAAACCCGAAATGGCTCTAATCCCATTTCAACGTCTTAAGGAGCAACCTAAGTCTCCACCAAAAGAAGAAGTTGGTTCTAGTGGGACATCAGAAGAGGACACCACTCCCTTGAAGGAGTCGGATCTGTATCCAGAAGCAATCCGTGGGACCTTCATCCGTGAAGTAGAAGGTGAAAGATAGTTAACCTTTGTGGATGCAGATGGCACTGAACGCCACTTGAAGGTGGGTAGCAGCCTCCCAGAAGCGGAGTTGTCAACCTTGTACAACTTGTTGAAAGAAAATTTGGACATGTTTGCATGGTCTTACAAAGACCTAAAGGGGATTGATCCCACAATATGTCAACATCATATTGACTTGAAGCCTGATGCCAAGCCAGTACGGCAACGACAATGGTGAATGAACCCGAATTATTCCACATTGGTGAAAGCGGAGCTGCTGAAGCTTTTGGAAGCCGAGTTCATCTATCCAGTGGCAAATAGTGAATGGGTTTCACCCATCATGGTTGTACCCAAGAAGAATGGCAAATTGCGAATATGTGTGGATTTCCGAAAGCTTAATTCCAAGACAAACAAGGATCACTTTCCTATCCCTTTCACAGACCAACTATTGGACACAGTGGTAGGACATGAGCTTTACTCCCTTTTGGATGGATTCAGCGGATACAACCAAGTGCAGATCGCAGAAGAAGACCAGTCCAAAACAACCTTCACCACAGAATGGGGGACCTATGCTTACCGAGTGATGCCATTTGGACTTTGCAATGCCCCTGCTACTTTCCAGCGAGTCATGATGGCCGCATTTCAAAATCATCTGCACGATTTTATTGAGGTATATTTGGATGACTTCTGTGTCTATAGTTTGATCCGTGAACATTGGAAGCACTTGGAACAATGCTTTGACCGATGCCGGGAGTATGGGATTTCCCTCAACCCCGACAAATGCATCTTTGGGGTCTCTTCTGGAGTTCTGTTGGGCTACATTGTCTCTGCACAAGGGATATCAAATCGAAAAGATTACAGCTCTGACAGCACCCACCAACCTCAAACAGTTGAGGGGATTCCTAGGCCATGTGGGTTACTACAGAAGGTTCATAGCTCATTTCGCAACAAAGGCAACCTCCTTGCACAAGCTTCTGAGGAAAGATGTAGAGTTTACTTGGACGGAAGAATGTGACAAAGCCTTCCACACTCTGAAGCAGTGTCTGATAGAGGCACCCATTCTGCAACCTCCTGATTGGACGAAAGAGTTCCATGTACACACGGATGCATCTATTGAAGGCTTAGGTGCTGTCCTTTGCCAGAAGGGCTCCTCGAAGCTGGATCAACCGATCTATTATGCAAACTGAAAAGTCACTGATAGGGAACGGAACTATATAGTGATAGAGCTGGAGTGCTTGGCAATGGTGTTTGCCCTAGAGAAGTTTCGCCACTACCTCCTATCTACCCACTTTAAATTTTATGTGGATCATGAGGCCCTATCCTTCCTGATGAACAAAGCAGATGTGAAAGGACGAATGATGAGATGGCTCCTTTTATTCCAGGAGTTCAACTTTGAGGTGATTACTAAGCCTGGTCGTTCCCATGTTCTGGTTGATCATCTGTCGCGTATCCCACAAACTACAGATGAGGAGCAGGATGATCCAGACCTCCCTGATGCTTCCTTATTCTTGGTGGAAACTGTAACTCCCTGGTATGCAGACATTGCCAATCTGTTGACAACCCAACAGTATCCTCCTGGCATTTCTAGTGGGGAGAGGAAGACGCTTATGCTAGAATCAGCCCCCTACACCCTGTTAGGCGGTGCACTGTACAAGAAAGGCAAAGATGAAGTGCTCCGAAGATGTGTTGCAGGAAATGAAATTGGGATTCTTTTGAAGGCTTGCCATGACGAACCATATGGAGGCCACTTTGCAGGAGAAGCTACAGCCAGGAAGGCTCTGCTAGCAGGATATTGGTGGCCTACCATCCACAAGGATGCCTATGATTACTGTAAAAGATGTGATGCTTGTCAAAGAATGGGGAAACCCACGAAGACAAGTGCCATGCCACTGCAACCTATCCTTCCATTGAAGCCATTTGAGAAGTGGGGCATCGACTTCGTAGGCCCAATTGATCCTCCTACCAGAAGGAAGCAGAACCGATACATCCTTGTATGTACGGATTATGTCACAAAGTGGTGTGAAGCTAAAGCCCTAAAGCGGGACGATGGTAACAGCGTGGCCCTATTCATGTACGAGAATATCATCACCCGTTTTGGCAGTCCCTTAGAGCTGGTAAGTGACAGAGGCACTCATTTCCTTAACAAAGTCATGGAAGAATTGACAGAGTTGTATAAGATCCGCCATCGTAAGTCCACTCCTTATTACCCTAGAGCCAACGGCCAAGTCGAAGTCACCAATCGCATCCTCTGCTCGATTCTGACAAGAACGATTGCCGCACATCGTCGTGATTGGGATGATCGACTTACAGAGGCCCTTTGGGCGTATAGAACCTCCCATAAAGCAGCAACAGGACAGATACCCTTCCAGCTGGTATATGGTACAGAAGCTGTTTTTCCTGTTGAACTGGAATTACCCTCTTTGAGAGTGGCTATCAAAGAGTGTTTGGGGGACGATGATTCATTGCAACGCCGTCTCCTGCACCTGGAATGTTTGGACGAAATTCGTAGGATGGCTCTACAGTGCATGGAAGCCACGCAAGCTCGATGCAAGGCTTACCATGATAGCTTTATCAAGCACAAGGAGTTCAAAGAAGGTGATTTGGTCCTAGCCTATGATTCACGATTTGGTAAGTTTCCTGGCAAGCTCCAACATCAGTGAATGGGCCCCTATAAGGTACTTGCAGTCAACCCTAATGGCTCTGTCCAAGTGCAGACCGTTGATGCCTCTGATGATCCCTTTCTGATCAATGGATATCGCCTGAAGAAGTACTTCCCTCCTTGGGGATCTTGACAATTAAGGACACTTGATCCTTTCCCTCGTTGGCGTGGCACTGTACTTCTTATGATGCTACTTCTGATAGCCGTTCTTCAGTCATTCCTGATGAGATGGATGTAACCCTCTGTCCCCTCAACTCCATCTTCCAGCCTTGATCTCTTATCCTCTATTTTCCACCAGCATCAGTGGCGAGGTTGGTTCTGACAAATGGTAGTTCTACCATTCCCTTGCTCAATTCGAAAAAAGAAAAAAAGAAAGAAAAATATACATATCGGTCATGGGAGAAAAGGACTTAGGTCCCTGTCATGCCGACCTATTCTTCGAGAAAAGGTGGAGACACCCTTGGGAATAGGGGAAAACAAGAAAAAGAAAAAGAGAGAGAAAAAAAAACTGTTATGAGAGAAAAGGAAGCAATTCCCTATCATAGCAGGCCTCGTTCCAAGAAAAGGTGGTAAACACCCTTGGGCGGGAAGCTGGCTGTGGAAAAGGTGGTAACACCCAGCAGTCCAGAAAGTGGATTCATTAATTGATATTTCCAGAATCCAATTCTGAAGCTGCCTCCCTTGGTACGCTGTGTCCTGGGTCTCTCTGCAAAGTGACTACCTGTCCTCTAGCAGATGACATGTTCCTGTCCAATACAACGTTCGATTTGATGGCTACCTCCCTGGGTACGCCTCTTCAACAACTGATGACGCGATCTTCATCGACAACCAATCGAGTGACGTGAGCTTTCATCCTAACCGGATGGGGAAGTGCGTATGGGTTGCCCTTTGTAACTATCAACAGAGCGTGAGACAGAGGGTGGGGCGAGAGACCAGTCTTTTCCCTTCAAATCAAATGAGAGGTGAGTAGTGTGATTGCAGTGTTGCACGCACAAGATGGGCCTCTCAATGCACAAAGCACGATTTGTTTTTGTGCACTGCACCATAAGGCTCCCTGGCCTTCCTTCTCGCACCGTATGCCGGCACAGGGCGGGATGCACAGTTGCACCATCAAATGCGCACAAGGCATACAATCTTTGCACAAGCGACTGTGAGGATAATATCAATGGGTTTCAGGAAAAGGCTGCCCTTCAGTATCTATCAACAGAGCGTGAGACAGAGGGTGGGTTGAGTGTGACTGGAGTGTCTTCATTCAATTATAGAGAGGTGAGATTGAGGGACGTTACGACACTTGGAGTCAGGTATGTTCCCGTTTCCCTGTGCACCCACGGGAGGGGTCTTTGCTGTCATCACAAGATACGTCACCCTGTTCTGTACACTGCATTGTAAGGCTCCCTTGCCTTCCTCCTTGCACTTATGCCAGACGGGTTGGACGCACTAATGCACCATCAACTGTGCACCCTGGCATACTCCTTCTGCACCATTCCTCCTTGTCGATTCCTCAACCGGGTATGAGATATGGGGTTCCACCATTCTTCTTCGAGTGATATCAGTCATGGGGCGAGTGATTGTTCTTTCATTCCATTTGAGTGACTGCGAGTTGAGTGTAGTATCCCTCATCATCGACGAATTTCCTGCGATTCCTTCAACCAGCTACCTCGATGGGTACTGCTGCATGGTCCCTGCCATGACGGACGTGCGCTGTAAAGATGCCTTGGTACCTCCTGTAGTCGACAACAACCCTGGACGTGCCATCGACACTCACCCTTGCTTCTTGACAAAATGGGCCAAGTTTTTCTAACCCTCCCACTTTGGTTTCTTCGTGACGGTCAGGTTTTAAGTGTGGGGACGTTAGTGGATGGTCTGTGGCGTGGTCCTAGTCCCTGTTGCTCGGTTAACCCTATCCGTTAAGGTCTTAAGTGTGGGGACGTGTCCCTGCGCGTCTACATTGTATATCCTCTGCATATGCCTTAACCTACTCATGCATGTTTGCCATGTCTTGTTGTTACCCTGATGGGGTCCATTCCCACCCATCCGGTTATGTTCCACCCACCCTTGGGGCTGTTCCCTTGCAGTTTTCCTTCATTCCTTGCTTTTGAAGTCCTGCTATGTGAATGTATCCTACATTCACTGAAGTCCAAATCCAACCTTATAGCCCTATTCCTCCCCTTGAACTGACCATTTTTTCGTTTTACCTACTCCTGTTCCGGTGCACGATTTTTGTGTTATTAATTTTTGAAGCATTTTGCGCAAATTAGCCGGTTTTCCATGTGAACGCGCTTTTCTTGCTTCGGAACCGTGATCTGACGTCATAGCCTTGATGATCACTTTCCCCCTGATATTTTTCATTTTTACTCCGTGTCATTCTGATACACATTGTCCAATATTAATTTTCCGGTTTTTACGACTTTTTCGTGTGTTATTTTGACATTTTTCCATGTGAACCTGCCCTGTTTGCATCAGAATTCCCATTTGATTTGACAGCTGTGTCCCCTGTGGCTTCCCCCACCTTTTTCCTTTTTCCTCCATCCTCTTTCGACTTCCGGATTTTTACTTATTAAATTTTTAGTGAGTTTTCGGGCGTCTTTTTGGAGTTTTTTGCATGTGAACCCCTCCTACTTCCACCAGAACTGCGGTTTAACATGATAACCCTATGCCACTCCTTCCTACAAACATTTTTCCTTCTTACTGCACGTCATTCCGGCGCACGGTTCGTCCGATATTAATTTCCGATCCCATTTTCGAGTCTGTTTTTTGGGTTTTTCCCACGTGAACGCGTCTTATCTGAGTCAGAACTATGTTTTGATGTGATAGGATTGTCGAGCACGTCTTTTTGCACAGTTTTCCTTTTTCTCGCACCTCATTCCGATGCACCGATCTCCTGCTATTAATTTTTCATTGCGTTTTTTGGTTCATTTTTCGTGTTTTTGCACGTAACCGCCCTTTCTCCCCCCTGAAACCTCCGTCATATATTTTCCTTGTTTTCCCCTTGTCGTCCTGCCCACTTTTTGTTTTTACGATATTTCGGTTTGACGTCCGGATTGGGAGATATTACTTTTTCTTTAATTTTACGTGTTTTCGTGCGACTCGTCCCGCGCGTGAACGTGCCCGTTTTTGATTTTACGCATCTTAACGCGCCTTCGTCGCCTCCACGTGCCCTGTCGCAGCATTCCGGTGCCTTTTCCATCCCGTCACGGTAAATTTTTTTACCCTCGCCCTGTGCATGCGCGCGGGACGAGGGGGTACGCCCCTTGCTTGGGCCCCTGCCCCTTGCCCCCTCCCCCTCCCCTTCCCCTTGGGTACCCCTCCCTATACCCTGCCCATTGACCCCTCCCCCTCCCCTTCCCCCACCGGACCCCCCCCTCAACTGCCTCCTTTCTCTCTCTCTCTCTCTCTCTCTCTCTTTCTTTCTCCTACTTCTCTTCCTTCTCGCCTCCCTGCTCCTCCCTCCCACCTTCCTTCTTCTTCCTCCCTCCTGCACCTCTTGCCTCTTCCCCTCCTTCCTCCACCTCCTGCCTCTTCTCCTCCTTCCTCCTTCTCCTCCCCCGCCTTCTCCTCTTCCCCTTCCTCCTCTATCCTCCTTCTCCCCCACGCCTCCTCCCCCTCCACCCCTCCTTCTTCCCTTCCTCCTCTCTCCCTCCCTCCTTCTTCTCCCCTCCCGCCCCGCCTCCCTCCTTACTCCTTCCTTCCCCCACCTCTCCTTCCTCCCCCGTCTCCTGCCCGCTCTCCGTCCGCCGCCTGCACCTGCTGGAGTCGCTGCCTACACCTCCTGGAGTCGCCGCCTACAGAGCCGCCTGCCGCGAGCTGTCGGGTCGCCGCCGCCCTACAGAGCCTCCAGCCCCGCCGCCCCCTCCTCCTCTTCCACACCTCCTCCTCCCTCCCTCACTTGAGGTTAGTTCCCTAACTTGAGATTGGTTAATAACCCTAACCCTAGTTAGTTACCACTAACCCTAGTTAGGTTAACTAACCTAACCTACCCCATTAACTTAACCCTAACCCTAGTTAGTTCCCACTAACCCTAGTTAGGCTCCCTAACCCTTTCCCACCTTAGGTTAACTAACCCCCTTTAGGTTAGTCTCCATTGACTTAGTCCCCCTAACTGACTTATCTAACTTCACCTAGACTAACCTAATTCCATCTGACTAACCTGACTTGACTTAGTCAGACTAACATGACTTACCCAGACTCCCAGGACTTAACTAACTTACTTTCAACTTACTTATCAGATTAACCTGATTTACCTGATTGAATTAATTTATAAATTAATTTCCACCTCATAAAAATTCAGAAAAATTTCTAAAAATTCCATTCGCTTTTTGCCAATTTTTGGAAATTTGTCCGCTGAAAATTACAACCCCCAAAAATTTCTGAAAATTAAATATTTCCTAATTTATCCCCCAAATTACCAACAAATGTAGAAATTTCATTTAAAAATAGTAACAAATAGTTTAAAAAATTCTAAAACATTATACAAAATTCCCCTCACCCCCTTGACAATTTTCCATTTATTTTTCACTTTAAAATATTATCATACATGGTACCCCTATTGTTTCAAAAAAAAAAAACAAACAAACAAACCAACAAACCAACAAACGGAAATTAACCTTAACACTCTCTATTTTTTTTCATACACTCCATTGTGGATATTTCCTCCATGGCTGCATTTTTATTTTTTCCCTTCATCCCATATTCATGTGTTATATATCTTGATTTCCCTATTATTATTTTTATTCTTATTATAAGAAAAAACAAACAAACTACACAAACAAAAAAACAACAACACATATTCACAAAACATAATAACCTCACAAACACAAACCAACCATAACTAATCACAAATTATAAACAATTTAACAAAAAAAACAAACAAACAAACAAAAAAAAAACAAAAATCAACAATCCCGCTAAGGTGTTGTCTTTGTTGTTTCGTCAGTGGTCTTTACTTTTCCTTTACTGGATTCACTTCTTTTGGGAGACTCTTCCGTGCGCATTTCTGCATTACATACACACCTATTCCATGTATTTATTTTATGTGCTTTATTTATTTTCATTTCCCCCTTAATCACAAATTAATTGTTAAAATGAACTCTTTATTCACCCACCGTTTTCATGTGCATTCACGCTATACACACACATACTTTTTAATTAAAATCAACCCGCCGTTCACTTCGCACGCGCTACGTGCGTTACAGAGGCACCTTAATTTTTAATTAAAATGAACCAGCCGTCACATGAGCATGCGCTGGCAAAAAAACGCTCCACATCACCTTAATTTGTAATCAATGAACTTGCATTTAGAGACGCAGTCGGGTATCGAAGTCCGGGATTCGAATTAACGCACCGTTTTCACCTAATAATTGGTAATTAAATTTATAAGAAGGAACCGTCGTTTTCTTGCTAAGATTTATCACTTAATAAAAATTTATCCATTTTTAAATAATTTATTAAAATCAACCATTCATTAAATTAATTCCCCCCTTACTGCACTTAATTCCCCTTTTTAATGAACCGTTTCATGGGATGGGTATGCGCAGTCCTTAGAGTTATTTTCCTGGTCCAGTCCTGGTTTATCACCGATGTAGTCTTGATATGTGTCGGATGTGGTCTTGTTTTGGTTCCACTTCTTTGTTACGGTTAAGGGTACGATATGCCGTTTTTTTTTCTTTTCTTGCCTGATACGCGGTTCTGGGTGTTTGTCTGATGCATAGCATGAAGCTTTCGGTCGCATTTGTCTCAAGGTCATGTCGAATTTTTTCTAGGATGTGGTTTGCTTGGGGTTAGTTGGTCGAGTCCCGTTTTATTGTTTTGGTTGTTCTCTTATCCTTGGTTTTTTGTATGTTACTTTGCAGGCATTCTCCTTGATTGTTTGTGTTTGTGGTGTGTGTGTAACCATCTGAATGGCGCCTTCTCATGCTCCTCCCCCTATCCAGTACGTCCCATTAGTTAGTAGGGATTACTCTTCCCTACTTACTTTTGAGCCTCTCACGAAGGCAGGACTCGCTGCTTTTGTGGCTACTTCTTTTCCCCTACTTCCAGAGGATCCGTCGTTATGTGATGAGTTTCTGGCCTCTTACAATAAGAAGACAGGACTAGTCCAGGGAATTTCTATGACTTTGACACCTCGCGGCTTGGGGAAGGCTCTGTCTCTTCCCTCCAAAGATGAACCTTTTGTGACCACTCGTCAGCTTTTCTCTAATGAAGAGATTCTGAAGCTGTTGCAAAAGCAGACAAGGGAAATGCTGGATGTTAAGAAGGTGATTAACTCTTTAGGAGTTTCCTTTTCTATGATCACTGATCCCGTATGGAAGACGATCTGTTAGTTTCTCCAGGACAGGTTTATGCCTGCCAAAACGCCATCCCCGTACTTGTCCAAAGAGCTTTTTACAGCTTCCAGGATGGTGTTAAAAGGAGTTTCTATTGATTGGAGCACTTACCTCCTCACTAAAATGGATCAGCATTTCGTCAAAGTCACCAGGGGTAATGTTACCAATGTCACATATGGATCATATTTGTCTGCCTTCTTGACCTATTCAGGTTTACAGAAGGCTGTGCCTCTACCTCCTCCATCAGATCCAGTACCTCCTCCACCTTCAGATGAGTCAGAATCTATTGATATAGAGGATGATGATTCTCGGCCTCCCCTGGTCATCCAGCGCAAACGCTTGAAGCGGGTAGCGGATAAAGCTCCTTTCGTACTTCCTTCAGTGTCCATTCCTGCTACCTCTGGCAGTGATCTCCCTGGGTTTCTCACTTGTAATAACCTGTTCAGAGCACATCGAGAAGGATCATTGGACATATCAGTTCCCTCCCTGAACAGTCTAGTCTCAGGAGATGCAATTCCTTTCCTCTGTAAAGATATTCAGAGTTCCATTGAGTTGTCCATGACAGCCTGTGTTCAACAGCTGTACGCGTCTTTTTATGAAGAACTCATGCAGTCTAAGGACCAGTTGCATAAGGCAACATCTGAGTTAGCTTCTGCTAAGGATACCCTAGCAGATTTATTTAAGCAAATGGAACAGCAAACCCAACTGGTTGCCACCCAAAGCGATGAGATCTCTTCTTTGAAGACCCAGTTACTCGAGGCTCAATCCCAGGTTACTAGCCTTTCAGAGGAGAAGGAGAGGATGACCAGAGAAGCGCAGGAGTTCCAAGCTATTTTCGATGACAAACTTTCAGCTTTACAGATTGCTAATGACACAGTGGCCAACCAAGCCTCTCAAATCCAGCAGTTGCAAGATCAACTTGCAAAGTCCCGCTCTGTTCCTCCAAGCCCTAATATTCACTTGATTCCTTCTCTTTCACAGCAGGACTTGGCTGCTCTTCAGAGACAGGCTACTTTGTGCCCTTTATTTCAAGATAAAGTGAAAAGATTGCAGTCCAAAATGGACTTGTTATGGTCTACATTTGAGCAGTTTCAGGAATATGTTCTACCAGACCATTCTTTCTTTGTCCACTACCGCTTACAGAAGTTGGTCTTCTATATGAAGATTTCCACGATGGATTTACCTCTTCCAGAGGATGGATGGAGTGGGGCTTGGTCTGCTGAGTTGTTGACAGAGGTAGTCCGGATGGTGTTTGAAGATTCTGTCACGCCAGATACCATGTTGATGTCATACATGTATCTACGAGGAGACTTGTTAATTCCAGATGAGGTGGATATGGCATGGTATGTGGGGGATGTGGTCTTACAGGCTGTTTTGTATGTCAACCATTTGGAGTTGTGCATAGCTGACATGTTCCAGAGTTACTCCTCCACAGTGGCTGATTGTCATGATAATTCGTGACATCCCATGATTGATTCTGTGGTTCTGAATCAACGACAAAACACAGCTTCTACCTCTGCCGAGAGTACTAATCAACTGAGGATGGATCTCTTAGCCTATCTTTCAAAACATAATCCGTTTGATGCTACCTTCTTTGATGCCTATCATAGACGATCTCTCTTAGGACCTTCTGTTCCTACCCTCCTCTATTACCAACAAATGGCTCACCGATATGCTATATATCTTTCCCTTTGTCAATCTAATTCCACCACTATTTTACCCCTTCTTTTCCAACCTTCATCTTTCCCTCAAATTCCCATTTTTACATACTGCTCCTTTATTGAGGATAGGGTATTTTCCCCTTCTCCGCCCTGTCCTTCTCCATCCATTAATGTACCCTCCACATTTCCTATTTATCAGTTAACACCCTTCCTTAGTGATTCCCTCCAAATTTTTGCCACTCCTTCTTTAACCTTTTCCTCTTTTTATGATTTTTCCTATCCCTCACTTCATCCACTCTTCCTTATTCCATTACCCTCTCCTAACACTTCTATATCTCAACCACCTCAGTTGGTTAGTGACTGTGACGGGTTTGATAATCAGATTTCCAGAAGAAGGGGATGGAGTTTGGATGATTGCCTTACAGGACCTCAGATCAATTGGCCAGTAATTCCAGGAGAATGGACAGCTTCCAATCAAGCTTATCAGAACTATGTTCATTTTGCTCAGCAGTATTCACAGTTTGCAGATCCCTCAGTGAGATTAACTGCTCACTTTGCTTGGTACATGGCGTATATGCATAGGCACTCTCATAATGATTCCAAGCCTATTCCAAAGTTGTGCATGAATGTCAATGTGAGCATTGATTCCCAGCAGCTGGATATTTTGTATTTTCATGCCCTTTGTTTGCCTAGCAGATACTTGGTCCTGTTGGAAAGGATGTGCTGTCTCCAGTTTTTTCAAAATCCTCCCAAAAACTTTGTAGATGAATCCTTGTCTATGGATCATTTCCGACAACATCAATCTTTCAAGAGGGATCATCTTCATTGATACCTTTCCAATGTATGGTGGATGCTTTTTAATGAAAAACTTTCTTTTTGGAGGAGTCATTCAGATGGTTGTGTTTTGTATTAGTGTTTGTGTTGTGAGTTTATTTATGTAAAACGAACGTGGTGGTTTCCTATTGGATTGGGTTTCGTGTATGAGCTACATTTTGGAGAATTGTGGTGATGGGTTCGTGGTTGGAGAGTTTAAGCTGATGCTGATGAAGAAGAAGAAAACTTTTATATCCTTTACAAA
Organism: Lygodium microphyllum; assembly: GCF_053477565.2. NCBI lineage: Eukaryota > Viridiplantae > Streptophyta > Polypodiopsida > Schizaeales > Lygodiaceae > Lygodium > Lygodium microphyllum. The sequence continues at coordinate 135,871,833 of NC_141147.1, forward strand.
TTTGTTGTGATTTCTAGTTTGATAAGTAGTGTTAATGTATACAGGGTTTTCCTTTCTTTGTATTTTTATATCAGAAACAGGTTATACGTTGAGGTCGTGGTGGATGGATTCTTTTTTTGAGAAGATTATTGAAGATTAAATTTGTGATTTTAAATGCACTTGTATTCCCTTTTTCCTGGGTCGCGAGGACGCTTCCTTATTAAGTGTGGGGATATGTTGAGTGTTGAAATGACTTGTTTTTTGGCTGATTTTTGTTGTTTTTGAGAGCTGAATGGTTGATTTTATGAGATGATTGATTAGTTTGGAAGTGGTTTGAGAGTGTTTTGGATGATATTGATTGTGTTTTGGAAGATCATGATGTTTATTGGTGGTTCTGTGATGTTTTGATAGGTTCTGATTGGTTCTGTATACCTTCTGTTTTGTTCTGTTTTGCTCTGTTTTGTTCTGATTGTCTTCTGTAAAGAGGGATGGAGTATTGATTGATGAAGATTGAGATATTGTGAAAGCTTATTGAATGGTTTGTGAGAGTTTGGAATGGTTTGAGAATGAGTTATGTGGTTTTGATGACCTTCTGTAACCTTCTGTAGGTCTTCTGTAGAGCTTCTGTCTCTGTTCTGTTCTGTTCTGTACTGTAGCTATTCTGGTACTATTCTGTGACTGTTCTGTATGCTTCTGTATGTGTTCTCATGGATGAGAGTGTAGCTTGGGAAAGTTTTCTAGCCTTGGAAAGAGGTGAATAAAAGTGCAAAAGAGCTGAAAGAAGTGGAAGAAGTAGCTGCTAAAGACTCAAATGAAGACTAGAGTAAAGTGATAGTAGTGAGCTATGAAAGGACACTATAGTGGCTCTAGTGACTCTTCATATCAGACATACCTCTTGGGAGGGGTATCCACGACCTAAGAGGGATTATTGAGAGTGATTTTGAGAGATTGTAGTGAGGATATGATGTATTATTGATGGAGAGAGAGAGAGAGAGAGAGTCAGAGATAGCCAATTCTACTCAAACAGAGTGATTATATGAGAGATTGAGAGAGAAGACTATGAAGATATTGAAGAGGAATACTATGTGATGTATTTCCATTCAAAGATGGTGTATTCCTTTGCTTTCTTTGTTCCATTGATGGATTTTGTGAAGATGTTGAAGAATATGGTTGATTCTATCAAAACCGTGGGAGATCTACATGATGCTGCATGAAGATTTGTTGTGCCTGGTGTTCTTTTCTTCATTGTGATCATATAAAACATGATAAACAAGCTTGTTGATGATACAATATAGATTTTCTTGCAAGAGAATTCCCTTTTCCTTGGTGTTCCTCTTGGGGCTCCAAGCAGTTTAAGCAAGTCTACGAAGCCAACGGCCTCAACGACCTAACTCAACGCTCGCAAGTGTTCGGGCTTTGCCTAGGCGGCAAGGGTAGGATGTGGTATATGAGCCTAGATGTTGTAGAGCAAGCCAACTTCAATGGCCTCAAGGATCTCTTCATCAAGAGATTCGCCGAGATCGGATACTCCGATAACCTACTAGTACGCTTGATGAACGTCAAGTAGAAAGAGAAGGAGGACATCCGCGACTACGTAATCCATGTGAGGAGTCTCTTCAAGAGAATCCCTCTGGGCGAGCGAGCGACTGAAAGAGCAGTTTCAACTGTATTCATCTGCAAAATTTGAGATGAGGAGTTATATAAGGCTCTATTCAATCATACGGTTCTTCTCTCTCAGCATATGGTCTATTATTTTTAGGAGCCCATTTTGTTTGGGCCTTTAGCTTAATGTTTCTATTCAGCGGTCGTGGATACTGGCAAGAACTCATTGAATCAATTGTTTGGGCCCATAAAAAATTGAGGGTCGCTCCTGTCACACAGCCTAGGGCCTTGAGTATTGTACAAGGACGCGCTGTAGGGGTGGCTCATTACCTCCTGGGTGGAATTGCTACAACATGGGCATTCTTCCTAGCGAGAATCATTGCAGTGGGATAATGGCTAGGAGGATTCGAGAAACACTATGGCATCAAGATTTCCAAAGTTCAGCCAGGGTCTGTCCCAAGACCCAACTACTCGTCGTATCTGGTTCGGTATAGCCACTGCGAATGACTTCGAGAGTCACGATGATATTACCGAGGAAAGACTCTACCAAAAAATATTTGCTTCTCATTTTGGTCAGTTAGCTATAATTTTTCTTTGGACCTCAGGAAATTTATTCCACGTGGCAGGGTAATTTTGAAGCGTGGGTGCAAGACCCATTACATGTAAGACCAATTGCTCATGCTATTTGGGATCCACACTTCGGTCAACCAGCTGTAGAAGCTTATACCCGAGGAGGAGCCACGGGTCCGGTAAATATCGCTTATTCTGGCGTATACCAGTGGTGGTATACTTTCGGTTTACGCGACAATCAAGATCTTTATAACGGAGCTATTTTCTTACTAGCCGTTTCCACTTTGTTTCTATTAGCGGGTCGATTGCACTTACAACCTAAATGGAAACCAAACCTTTCCTGGTTCAAAAATGCTGAGTCTCACCTCAATCATCATTTATCGGGGCTTTTCGGTGTAAGCTCCTTGGCTTGGGCGGGACACTTAATTCATGTAGCTATTCCCGAATCCAGAGGCGGACACGTAAGATGGGCGAATTTACTCACTGCATCTCCGCATCCCCAAGGGTTAGGACCATTCTTTTCAGGTCAGTGGAGTATTTACGCACAGAATCCAGATTCCAACAATCATTTATTTAATGGTGCTCAAGGAGCAGGAACCGCTATTCTAATGTTTCTGGGAGGATTTCATCCACAGACTCAGAGTCTATGGCTGACCGATATTGCTCATCACCACCTAGCTATTGCTGTTGTGTTTATCATAGCTGGACACATGTACAGAACAAACTTTGGGATTGGACATAGCATAAAGGAGATCCTGGAGTCACATCTTCCGCCAGGGGGCAGATTGGGACGTGGACATAAAGGACTTTATGATACAGTCAACAATTCACGTAATTTTAAGCATCCAATTCCCACTTCCCGTTGGTGAAACTACCGATAAGAAAATTGCTATACAATCGATCCTATTTTAAGAAGAATGTACGTGGATTTTTTATCTCAAAAGAAAGCGTACGTCGAGTCAATTCTATTTTTGGAATAGCAAAGGAGATGTCTCCCTGTACAATATGGATTCAAGATATTCATGAATTGAGTGTTCATGGTTCGTATCACAAATTAGAAGCTGATCCCAGATTTTTACTTTGCCTAGTATTGAGGAATATTCATAATGAGAACAGGGATTCTCGCATTTGTAACAATCTTGTCATGGCTTCGACTCACATACCTGCAAAGATAGATCCAGCTTTGATAGCCCCAAATCGGTTAAACCAATTGATAAATCTTCGTAAACCTAATAGTTTTCAGCGTCAGAAAGAATTGTCGATTCTATCATGTGTCAAAGGATTTAACATACAGGCTGATCAATCTTTTCTTAAAGGAACCGGGTTTGGAACTACGGGTTATAGTAAACGAGATTTATTCTTTCTTGCTCATGAAGCGTTATTAATCAGTACTTATAGAAGAGAAAAAATTGTATGTAGTAATGCAATTCTATTTGCTTTACATAGACAACGCGTGGTTGCGACTTATCTGGATAATGCAATTTCATCCGGTTCGGAGTACAAAATATTTTTTCATAGGATAGGAAAAGCTATTCCTTAAAAGAGTTTGGATTGGCCAAAAGAATAGGTTCTTATTAATCGATTGTCATTATACAAGAATTCTTGTATCGCTCATGTAGATCTTCCATCTACCGGAAACCAAAGGATTCATTGCTTTTCCTTTTTTGTCGAACTTGTATAAACACAACCCTATTTGCACCTATCAGTTATGAACTTGCTATTGTTACGAAAGACAACCCCTAGGCTCAGTCACAGCAACGAGTACCGAACCGTCGTTCCCACGGCTACAGTACCAGGAGTTGCTGCTGAGCCAGCCCGTTCAAAACAGTACTTCTGTCTAGCAGAAACTATTAGCGACATCCCTAGAACAGTATTCGTATCGTGAACCAATGGCCACTTTTCCGGTCAAAGGAAATGCCTAATAAATAGTCAAATACTGCACTCTTTAGCTACTGTACTCCGGAAACAAAGTAAGGGAAAGCCCCGTACGTCAAGAGCTGCACTGCTATGAATCAAAGACTGTCTGCTCGCCGTTTCTGGCCAGTATTGCGGGTTCAATGGCTTTATACGAATTAGCTGTTTTTGACCCATCCGATCCCCAGAAATGGAAATTGTTAATACTGGCACTGTACCTTAAGTGGGAGATGGAATAGCCCGCATTCATGGTTCGAACAAAGTAATGGCTGGAGAATTGGTAGAATCTGAAGATGGTACAGTAGGCATCGCTTTGAATTTAGAATTTGATAATGTTGGCTAAGTACTGATGGGCGATGGTTCGACCATACAGGAAGGGGGTTCCGTAAAAGCAACGGGAAAAATTGCGCAAATACCAGTTAGTAATTCTTTCTTAGGCCTTTAAGCCAGTAAATGCTTTGGCCCAACCGATCGATGGAAAGGGTCAAATCCCAGCTTCTGAGTCTAGATCAATTGAGTCTCCCGCACCATATGGGAATTATTTCAAGACGTTCCGGTGGCGGAAAACGACCCGAATCTGCAGGAATTTGGGAAGGTTGAAGCAATGGCCAAACCTCCTTGAGGCTACAGCAATAACGTCATAAGCAATGACACTTAACTAAAGCACTTTATCCTCGCTTTCCACCTTTTATCTAGGGTTAGGAGGATCACGCGCCATAATGCCGGATCTCCATCTTTCTTTGTTGGTTGCTCTCCAGTCGCAGAATTATGAATAGTTTCACTAAAAATAAGTTTATTGGCTTGAAAAAAAAAATGAACCAATCCTTTAGCCTGGCAACCTGTACTATTTTTGCTGCCTCCAGCAACCTGTTGCAACTAACTTCATATTCAGGATGAAACAAGACAATTATGCCAGATAGTAAGGAATTACAAGTTTTCTGCACTAGAAAAATCTAATAAATGGACTAAAAGGCCGAGGGATAAACAAAAGGTTCAACGCTAAAACAAAAGATGGAGCTGAATTAAAAGCAGTTTCCAGCTAGAAAAAAGCTAATAAGAGGACTAACCATACTAGAAAAAGCTAATAAAAGGGGACTAACCGTACTAGAAAAAGCTAATAAAAAAGGGACTAACCGTTTCCTATTCTCATTTGATTGCTTGAAATAACGATTGCAAGCCATACGGAGAATACAAAAATTGGTTGATGTAATGGCTAAACAAACCGTTTCTTATTCTCATTAAAATGAAATAAAAAAACATGTATAATATTACTGCGATAGTTACGATATGAGGCTTCAATATTGCTAGATACAAAGGAGAGTAAAGTATGGCTGAAAATAGAAGGAATTGACCTGAAACTTTTCATTCTATTCGTAGCTAATCCAATCCTTGCCATTACAAGCCATACAATATAAAAATGCTTGAAATAACGATTGCAAGCCATATTGCCGAGGCTAAACAAACTTATGAGACTGTACAGGACCATTTCTAATAATCGTTAGGCTCTGGCCTTTTTAATGAGAGTAAGAGAGTTTATTATCTATAGGATGCAATAATAGCTAGAGTGTTTGAGGAAGCCATCATAGTCGATGATCAGCTGAAAGAGCGGAGCTCCAGGAGCTCGAACGTAGAGGAGACCAACTCGCGAGGGTTCAAAGAGAGCGTTAGCCTCTAGTGAGCGATCAATCCATCATCCCAAGATAAGGGGAAGGCCATCGAGACAGACCAAGGCTTGGTTGATGTCAAGATGGAATTAGCCAAGTTACAAGACATGTTGAGACGACCAATGCGCCCGCACGTCCAATGCGTGTACTGTGGCAGAAACCACTTACCAGCCGAGTGTCAAGACCCTAGGTCAAGACATTGCGCTAACTGCGGTAGGTTTGGCCATGACGTCGCGCATTGTAGATTACCAAGAAGACTTCCGTACTCGCAACCCTACGGCTAGCCTTACCTAGCAAATAGGTCGCAACCATTCTTTGGAAGGGGAGCCCCATTGGCCCTTCCCGCACCTAACGATATGAAGCTAGTTGTTCCTAGGATGGAAATAAATCCTACGGGCATCCCTAGACCACCTGGTCCTTACGTGACCCATCCACCGAGCGATGCTCCAGTCCACTATGTGGAAGAGCCAAGTGAGGAAGAAACTTACATATACCCTTACGTCTCGCATGACAACGAGGGCAACGCTATCCTGATGGACTATCAACCCGTGCCGGTGATGGCGTTAGGAAGAGGATGAGGTGCGTAGAGTGCGGAATCACCCATCTCTTTGTAGATTGCCCAAAGGAAAGCCATCTTCTAGCTCAGCCAACATACCATCTATCCCGTTGGGGCTATTTGGTGTCAAAAACCTCGATGGGGAGGCCACACCTATCCCATTGCGGGTCATGACCCAAGCCCAAACAAAGCAGGCCGGCATCTCTCTGCCAGGACCTAGCAATCTTGACGCAGCCTCGATAGGGAAGAAAAGCCGCAGGCGGAAAAAGAAGAGATCGGAAGCTAAAGTCGCACTAAAAACCGAGAGTGCTACGACTCTACCTGCTGGAAAGAAGGTTTCAGATGCAGAGGTAGAGACTTCAGCCCCTAAGACGGCCGAAAAGGGAAGCGCTAAGGTAGGGGAATACCCGCATCCGAAGCGACAGCTAGAGGCCATAGAAAAGGTAAAGGAATGGGTCAAGGAGGCTCAAGAGCATCTCAAGGACGCTGAGCCCATCATAGAGGACGAGATCGATGATCTCTCCAGTGTAAGCACGCCAATATCACCACCTCAACCTAAGTCGAAAGAAGCAACCGCACCACAAGCAGTGCCGCTAAGACCAAGCCTTAATGCTACAGAGCCGCAGATCAGTCACACGGCCATTGGCCAGGACAATCCAATAGGGGAAAGACGAGTATCCAACGATCTCCTGACCACGCTAGTGACTACCCCTGTAACACTTAGCCTAGGAGATCTGCTTAGGCAACATCCTACCCTCTGGCAAGATCTTAAGCAGTGGGTTGAAGGGTCACGAGAGTAGGTCATGGCAGACCCTCAAGACCATGGTGCAGAAATGCAAATACTGAGTTTGATGCTGCACTCTGTGCCTAAATCCTTGCACGTCAATGCCTTCTGGGAAGGTTTTGAGATGCACGTAGTCTTATCGGTCCTAGCCCTAGGCGACACAACAAGAAAGGGAATCGTAGACATGGGAGCTGGGGTTAGTGTGCTTAGCCACGCAATGCTTCAGACTTGGGAAAACTCGCCTGTCGAAACTGCTAGGTTTAATGTCACACTAGCAAACGGTATGAGAGTAAAGCCATTCGGGGTACTTAAGAATTGGCCAGTAAAGATTGCAGGCGTCCAGTTCTTTGTTGACTTTATAGTCATGAAGGGAGTGGACTACGATATCCTATTAGGCCGACCCTAGATGTGCAATGCTAGAGTGATCGAAGATTGGGGTAACGGCTCACCGGTCAACCTAGACGCCATCTCTGCTAGGCTCAAGGGTAACACTCAGGTCAAGGAGTCCTATGGGTCCTTGACCAAGTATATCCCATGCCCAGAGGATGAGCGGGATTGGATGCACGTTCTTGCTACAATTGACCTGCCATTCTTAGACCATGAGGCGTATGAGTAAACCATGAAAACGATCGACAACCCTAGCAACACACTCTCCGTACCAGTTTGCATGATGGCAGGAACCCTTCGGGGAAAGCCTAAGCCTATCAACTTCCAAGTCCCAACTAACAAAAGGGAACTCCAGGAGATGCTGGAATACTTGACAGACAAGCTAGCTGGCAATTCAACTGCAAACTTCAAACCACTCCAGGATCTCTTATGTGAATCCAAGTGGCAATGGACCAGAGTGCATGACTTAAACCTCATATATAATTGGGCCCTACTCCTTGACCAACGACAAGAGGTGTACCAAGCCCTAGGAGACGACGAGCAGTCTGATGAAGGGGATTCTAACGACGAATACGAAGACTGCCAATCCTTCAGTGATGGAACTGAGGGTGAAGTAGATACCATAGAATATGATACTAAATGACAAGAAATAGAGCAAATACGAGCAGACTCCAAGTCGCAGAAAAGAAATATCTTTAGGATAGAGCGAGGGGTCATGCGCATGGAATGTGACCGCACCTGGTTGGAACATGTAGGAGCCATAGACCTTGAACGAGCAGGCTTAGCCCAGCCAGGGACGACATCAGTCCTTAGGACAGAATCACCATCTAAACTACGTCCACCAGGGAAGACTACCTCTTCTAGTGAAGACGGGGAGTTCGACTCTGAGTCGGAGGTTAGTTCGGGCAGTGATCCAGAAATCCCTAGGCTGCCCATGACTAGACGCACAAAGATGGACCTACCCGTCCACCTGAGGCACAGACGGTTAAGGTAGGAAAAGGTAAAACAACCTAGGGATACACGAATGGAAGAACAACGAAAACCGCAGGACCTCCCTAAGTGCTTCACAAAATTCAAAAAAGGGGGATAGGGTAGTAGTTCTGTTAGGTGCCAAACGTCAAGGACAAACCAACAAACCAATCGAGGGACCAACCAAGGTCAAGGAGGTGAATCTGGCCCAGGAAGGGGAAACACCCCGACCAATCTTCATTGCTGACGACTTGATTGAGGAAGAAGAAACTAGTCTTGTCGCTCTCTTGCGAGAGTACATAGATGTATTCGCCTGGTCCTTGGAAGAGCTTAAGGGGATAGATCCGAGTGTCGTGACTCACAACATACCCATGACACCAGACGCAACGCTGGTCAAGCAGTGACCGTACCCTATGAATCCAAAACATGCTCATGCTGTCAAAGAGGAAATTGACAAGCTGATGAGAGCGGGATTCATTTACGAAATTGAGCACATAGACTGGGTATCATCCATAGTCATCGTGATGAAAAAGAATGGAAAAATATGAGTGTGTGTCAATTACAAGAAGGTGAACGCTGCTACGAAGAGGGATAACTATCCATTGCCGTACACCGAGCACATGCTTGAGAGGGTGGCAGGCAAGGAAGCCTACAGTTTTTTGGACGGCTTTTCAAGGTACAACCAGGTGCAAGTGCATCCTGCGGACAGGCACAAGACCGCCTTCACCACTGAGTGGGGTGTCTTTGCTTATGTAGTCATGCCCTTCGGGTTGACTAATGCCCTTGCTACTTTCCAATGCCTCATGTGCACCATCTTTAAGGACATGCTTCGTAAGGAGTTAGAAGTCTTTGTCGACGACCTGTGTGTCCATTCGACCTAGATCAAACACTTAGACAAACTCCGCACAGTCTTTGAACGGTGTCGCTTATATCGTCTCTCCTTGAACCCCTTAAAGTGCCAGTTTTGGGTGAAGCACGGATGCATCTTAGGGCATGTAGTGTCGAAGAACGGCATTGCCACTGACTTCTCAAAAGTCGGGGTTATTGTTGACCTTCTACCCCCAATTAATTACAAGGGAGTTCAATGCTTCTTAGGCCATACAGGGTACTATCGGCGGTTTGTACTGAACTATGCGTTGATCGCCAGACCATTGTACAAGCTACTGATTTTCTTCGAGTGGACCGAGGCATGCCAACGAGTGTATGAAGAATTGAAAAAGGATCTGACCACAACACCAATTCTACGAGCCCCAGATTGGACCATTACCTTCCACGTGCACATCATGCTTCTAAGTTTGCCGTGGGGGCAGTGTTGTGCCAACCTGGTGAGCACAACTTAGATTATCCAGTGAGCTTTGCTAGCAGACAACTCACTGAGACGAAAATGAACTATTCAACAACAGAAAGAGAGGGATTAGCCATGGTGTTTGCTGTGAAGGAAATTCTGGCATTATCTATTGGCCACACACTTCATCTTTTTCATGGACCTCAAGCCCTGCTCTATTTAGTAAACAAACCTTGTGCTACAAGATGCATAGCTCGATGGCTCCTTCTGCTCTTGGAATTCGATTTCTCTGTGGTTGTGTAGAAAGGAAAACAACACTACATGATTGACCATATGTCACGCATTCCCACGGGAGAAGCCGCTGGACAAGGCATCGTTGATGAATTACCCGACGCCCATCTATTCCACTTGTCCAGCGAGAGAGATTTATTTAAGGCTGATCTAACGCAATATTGGGCGGATGACATAGTCCAACTGCTTGAGTATGGACTACCTGAGTGACCAATAGAAAAAGCCCGACTTAGGTGCTTAATCCTTAAGATCCAGCCCTATCAGCTGATTGCAGGCCAACTCTATAGGCTGGGGCAATGCGGATTGCTGTGTAGATGCGTATGTGAGTATGAGATGCACGATGTGCTCTCGGAGGCACACAGCGGCATTGCGGGAGGACACTTTAGCGGAGACACGACAACATAGAAGGTGCTACAGTCTCAACTATGGTGGCCCACGTTTTTCCGCGATGCCACACGATTCGTCAAGCATTGTGACGAGTGCCAACGGACAAAAGTCCCGATTGGCAAGGGTCAAATGGAATTGACCCCAATTATTGCTCGACAACCCTTCGAAAAATGGGGAATCAACTTCATAGGCCCCATCAGTCGTGCAGCATAGTACTCACAAGCCAAGTACATCATTGTGGCCATGGATTACCTCACGAAATGGGCAGAGGCAAGAGCCACACGTAAAAACGACGCTAGGACGACTGCCAAGTTCTTATGGGAGCAAGTGATCTCGCGATTCGGCTGCTCCATCGAACTGGTCAGTGACCAAGGCACGCACTTCATCAACGAAGTGATAGCGCATCTCCTGTCCACCTTTCTCATTGTCCATCGCAAATCATTGCCATACTACCCTCAAGCAAACGGTCAGGCAGAATCCACGAATAAGATTCTCATCAATGTCCTGACCAAAGTAGTCTCAGCCTCACGTAGCGACTGGGACAACAAGCTTATGGCAGCTTTGTGGGCTTACCGTACAGCTTATAAAACGGCTGTCGGTCAAACCGCGTTCAGGCTGACCTATGGAACAGAAGCAATCCTACCCTTAGAATTCTTTGTTCCTAGCCTGAGAATAGCCCTTCAAGAACGATAGGAAGGGAAGGAGGCATGGACGCAATGCCTAATCGAGCTCGAATGCCTATCAGAGACCCGTCTTCTAGCCACCCATGCACTTATATGTGAGAAGGCCCATCGTAAGAGTTGGTTTGACAAGCATGTCAAGCAACGCGACTTTGAATAGGGCGACTTAGTGCTCCTCTACTCCGTTAAGGGACATAAATAGAAAATGAAATTTTGAGGCCTTGGACCCTTCAAAGTTCATGTGATCAGCCGCACAGGCAATGTCGAACTCGAAACCTTAGACGGTGAGGGAATAGGCTTCTTCAATGGCAGTCGTGTCAAGAAGTACTACCCTCCCACCCATCCTTTGCATGAGCCCCCGATGTTAGAACCACCTGTCAAAGTACGAGTGGCCACAATCATTGAGATTGATGACGAGGATGAGGAAGTCGTAGAGCCCGCATACCTCCATATAACGGTCACTGCAAAACAAACCTGTGCTTTCAATGCTTTGATCGATGAGGGAGCAGACTTCAATGTCCTAACTCATGATCATTGGACCAAACTTGGCAGACCACCACTTCAGCCGATAAATGCTAAATTAAGCCCATATGGGGGCCCATTCCTATGCACTCCTCGGCAAGTGCAAAGTAGCCGTTTCTATCGAGTCTGAGACTATCGCAATGATTTTTTACGTGTTGCCAAATGCTAAAGATGCAGGCACGGAGTCGCTGCTAGGATGCACTTTCAAAAAGCAAACTCACTGCAATGTTGATTATGAGTCGCAGCGCATCCACCTCGCAATAGGCAACATTCGCATTGTCACAGCTTTCAGCAAGGGCTGCACGACTTCATCACCATCCGCCAAGCCACCGATAGAATTCTCCATAACCAAATCTAGGGGGGGGGGGGGGGGTAGTGTGTGGGCGCCACCTCCCAGAATTCAAGAATCACAGCCCATAGTAGTAAAACATAAGGCTCAACGGCCTAGATTTCAAAGGAAGCCTAAGCAGCCGCAACCGCCGCCTAGGAGTCGACGCCCCTATCCTCATACGACCAAAAACTCTAAACCTAGGAGGCTAAGATGCAGTCACAGAAAGCGCCGCATGATCAAGCAAAGATGGGTCCCTAAAGCCCTCTTACGTGCGCAAGGCTACTACGAGGGAAATACCTAGCTGTGGATCCCTAAGGCCTACATGGCCAAGGGCACCAGAGATATAGTGTAATACATCATCAGATAGTTCCAAGCAATGATGCCTAGAGGCTTGTTGTTCATATTTTTCCACTCCTTTGTCTTGAGCTAGTCTTCTTCAACGAACTCGTCTTCATCATCTTCCTTCTTGCTATCTACATCATCCTCAAACAGGTCCCACAAGTCCTTCCACATAAGGTGGTACATGATCTTCTCCTTCCATGCATGAAAGCCTTGTCCATTGAACTTGGCTATTTGTTTGAGTTCTACCACCTTGATCAGCTTCAAGTGAGTGAGATGAAACCAGTAATGAGTTGATTCTTGAATGTGTCAAAAGGCACAAGAAATAGTAGTGTTAAACAACACTATTTAGTATCAAGTTATACTAGCTTGCTCTTGAATCTTCCAAGCTCAATCTTGATATTGGATCACTTGCTTGCTGATTTGTTATGGTTTCCTTGCTGGATAGTGAGTGGCATTGACAAGCTTGAGCTAAGGGAAGTAAGAGTAAAAGATGAGCTTGAAGTACTTGATGCTTAGGTTGATGATGCTTGATGTTAGGGTGGTGGGCTGCTTGATCTTCAAGACTGCTCCAAATCTTCAAAAGCTTTCCAAGGTTTACTTATTGGATACTGAAATCTTGCTGGAGCTTTAGTGCATTGATGGATCTAAAGGTCAGAACCTTGCTTGAGTTTAGTTTGTGAAGGAAAAAAAAGCAAAATATGAGCTATATGAAACTTGGCTATGGCTTCCACCAAATTTTAGGGTTTCATAGCCAACTGTGTTTTTTCTGATTTCAGCTCATATGGTTAACAATTCCATGCACAGATCAGTGAAGAGGAAGCTTAGACCATGGCCTTGAAAAGTCGTATGGTCACAGGTCTTGATTTGACACGTACAGCTCGTAGGGATGGTACGATTAGCAGTAGGCACATTTTGATAGCGATGGCAAATTGTTCACAATGTTGAAGGTAGGGGGCACCAATATCAGGTTGTGAAGTGATTGGGGGCTTCGCCTAGAGTAGAGGGAAATATCTTCAGAAGAAATCATGTGGAGATATTGCTTTGTTTGGGAGATCCAAGGCTTCCAAGACCTGCAAGTATAGGCTGGCTATGGACACTATTATGGTAGCGACAATAGAAATTGGTAATGTTGAGCTCTAATTGGGGCAATGTTGGTGCTTGATGTGCCACATAGAAGCTCTATGAGTCAAGAAACACTTCTTTAGAAGGAATTTCAATGAGATATTGACTGTGGAGAGATATCTAGGTGCTGCAAGCGAACAGGAAATTGTTGTCCATCGCAGCCATGAAAGCTCCAGTGAAGGTGAACCTGGAGTAGGAAATGAAGTTTTGAGCTGATACCAAGCTGGGCAAAAGTGAAAGGGAGATAGAGAAGTAGAGTGAGGAGCTGACCATGCTAAGTTGAGCTTTGATACCATATTAAAATGTGGGATCTAGAGCATGGTAGAAGCTATGGTTGATAGAAGATGAAGGTTAGACTCATGTTGACATAGACAATGAGTAGACAATTGTTACAGAAGTGAATCAGGTTCCAAGATGGAAGCTTGGACTCATAAACACAATCTTGTGTAATGAACTGACAATGACACTAACTAAAAGAGGAAAGCATCATGATATATTACATTACTCATTGTGAAAGTACAAGGCTTTATAGTAGTTGGATTGTTCCACTCTCCTCACTGTGCATATGGGATTCAGGACATCTCTTCTTGGAGCATACATCATTTGTCATTTCTCAACAACTTTCTCATTAGGATGATGAGAGTGCGTATAATACATGTGATTTTAATCACATTACTTTGTAGAGAATTCAATCATACAGACTTTTCTTTTTGGAATTCCTCATCTTTCTTTTTTCCTTTTAGAAAGAGAGCTTTTTTGTTATGCATGAGATTTATTTGTCTCCTATATCCTTGCAATGGGGATTGTTTAAAGGACTAGCAACCAAGGCATGAGTACCATACCATAATAAATATCCCCTTCTTTAACTTTGGAGGCCTAGATCATAGCCAAGAATCCTAATCACAATATGCTTTTTAATAACTATAATCTTGACTCTATTTTAGGGTTTATGGGAAATCCCAAAAATCAAGATAAATTTCTTAGTATATCTTGTGGCAAGATGGGCTTACTTGAGTCTTAACATAATAAATCTTCAAAATGTTTAGATTAATCCTTTGCAACAAGTAACGAAAAATTTCATAATCCACCTCAAATCTTAGCCTACCAATTTTATCTCTTTAATATTTTTAAGTCAAGTTTTAACTCCTTAATATGACATGTCTGTCTGTTTATCATATTCAATCCTCTTGTGGTAGCTAGATTTCAATATGTGAAGTCTGGTTGGTTTGGTTGGCTCTTCCTACACACAAACCCAAAATATAACTCATAAAACTCACACTTCTATTCATGGAATTAAGATTCCAATGTTGCTTTGAGGACTTGAAGAATCTTCTATAACCTTTTCTTTACAATTCTCCTTTTATTGTTGAACCTTTCTTGAGATGAATATTGTATAAAAGTTTTGGACCTTGTAACTATTTTTTATATCTCTAACATTCCCTTAAGCTCTAAAAGTCCTCAACAAAATATAATATGTTTAACAAGATAACATTCTATGTGGTGAATGATGGATTCAAGACTTTCCTAGCATTGTTAAAGCAACAAGTTTATCTAACTTTGTAAAGGAAAAAAAGTAGCTTCTCAATTGGAGATTCACCTTCACTGATATTTTCTTCTCCAATATGAGTGACATACTATGATCTTCTCAAGATTTTTTAGAGACCCTATATGACCGTGGTGTGGTTGATATCTTATTCTTCTTCTCTAAGATCAAATAATCCATGAATAGAGCATATTATCAAAATTTGTATTTGAAACTCACTACGACCAGGCTCAAACCCTACAACGTGCAAGGAGGCAACCCGAAAATATCAAATCATCTCCCCATACACCAAAGGATCCGTGTGCAAAACAACACAATTTCTACAAATTTGATATGTACAAAGATAATCACTATATATTGATATAATTATTACTAGAGTAGTCAAAGAAATATAACAATGATAAGTAGTAAACATGAGAAATACAAAATGCATATACAAATTTCTTGCATCACTCCTCCATCAAACAAATTGATACCTATGAAAATGTGGAAAACTATGAAACTAGGAATAGATGTAGCATGTGTCCCATATGCAATTATGCTCAATAATCTCGCTCTCTTATAGGCTAGCTTTCTATTTGATAAGTCTAACTGGTGAACATGCTCTTCTTGTTTGTAGATCAAGAATCACACAAAACCAAAATAGAGTTCATATACCTCACACTTTTATCTATGAGGTGAACAATCCAATGTTGCTTTGCAATCTTTAAAAGCTTATGTAGCCTTGTTGGGCTAAATGCACAGCAATGGAGACATTGGATAGAGTTCTATTGCTCCAAAAGCGGTAACTCGCTTCAATGAAAATCTCTCACCTTGTCTCTCAACACTCCACTCTAACTAACCATGCATCCTCCTCTCTATCCTAAGAAAGCAAGAATACAAGACTAGCTTCAAGGTGCCGTAAACTCACCAACTTACATTTTCACGTTGTAGTCTAACAGCTTGAAGACTTGAAGATGGTTCGACGACCTCAATCAATATGATCTGATGCTGCCACTCCTTTGCATCAACCACCAAGCACACCAACGAGTCGAGAAGCTAGTAAAGAAGAAGAAGAGAAATGCAAGAAGATGACAAGGTGCTTCCCTTTTCTCAATCCTCTCTCAATCACTCTCAATAATGGAGGCAAGATGATAGAATAGAAAGCTCAAATAGTTGCACTAACAGAGCTTTTGCAGCATGGATGCACAAAAAGGGTAAATATAACTAAGACCTTCCACCCTTATATAGACACAAATTAGGGTTAGGGTTAGCTTACCTCTCTAGGATGGTGCATCGTTTTAGGGTAGGGTTTGCGCCCCTTTTACATTTTAGGGTTTGCACCCCTATGAATTAAGGTTTGCAACCCTTTTGCATTTTAGGGTTTCCATCAGTATGAATTAGGATTTGCATCCTCTTTTGAGCATCCTACCCCCTTTGTGGGATCTACGCCGATCATTCCTTGAAGGATACTTGTGCCTTAGCCTGAATAGACCTAGCCTACACTATATGATAACAAGTATATATTCACAACCCACACAATAATTACGAGTGCAACAATTACAACTACGGGTGATGACACAATGTGCATAGGAGTGAGCCCACTCTCATAAAATAATACATCCATAATAATATGGATGATGTCCATGAAGCATAAACAAATATAATTTTCCAAAAATAATCATCCACCAAAACTAATAGTTGACACTTGCACTTTGTTTTTCCAAAAATACATTTGCCTTTAGCCTTCTCCAAATAAAATTAACAAGTCCCTTCTTTAGACCCCTCTTTTGGTTGCTAATCCTTTCCTAAAATGTATACTGAATAAAAGACTTAAACTTTGAAATTACTTTTCTATCTCATCCATTTTCTTGAAGCTTTAGAATTCCTCTCACAAATATAATATGCTTTAGAAAATGATATTTTATATGTTAATGGTTCATTAAATATTTTCCTAGCATTAATAGAGGAATAAGTTTGTCCAACTTTATAAAGGAATAAAAAAAACTTCTCACCTCGAAATTCCTGTCCATTGATAATTTCTTCTATTATATAATTGACTTTTATGCCAAGATCCTTTGAGGCAAGCAAGTAGTGTGGTTGCTACCTTCTCCTTCTCTAGGACCTCCATTTGTATTATCAAGGAGAAGAACCATCCAAGGATAGGGTAATGAGAAAAATGTGGACCTACAACTGACCTAGACCCTACAATGCACTAGGATGCAATTTGATGTTTGCCTTCTAGCACACCTAGGGTGCGGGTGCAAAATTACACAATTTCTTTATATGTGGCATATTTAAAGACTTGTCACTACATATTCATCTTATATGAATACTATATGCTAAAAGATATGACATTCTTGAGTACAAAACATGAAATTTTGAACAATGTAAGGGTAACATTGATATATTCATGGATACTTGTGACATCAATTATTTAGAGAGAAGGAGATTTATTTAAGCTAATACTAGTTATATAGAGAAAATATAGTTTTTTGAGCCAAAATTTGCAATTTAAGGCAAACACTTGTAGAAATGTGATAATTTTTAATGCAAATTTTATTTTGGGATTGGAATTTTGACCATTATAAGACCATAAATAAGATCAAAAGCACATTCCAATCATTTTGAGAATGAACATGATCCCATTTTAAGATTGGGAGTGCAAGTTATTGCCCTTTATGTGGTGCGGTTTTTGGGTAGAACCTAGGGCATGCATATATGGCTCTTTTTGTGGTGCAAATTGAAAGACCCTACAATACCCACAATGTTGGATGGGTTGCACCACAAAAGGGGCCATAACTTTGTAAGAGAGGGGGATTTAATAAGGGAGAAATACTAGCTACATTGGCTGGTATATAAGGTGTTAGGGACTTAATTTTTTATTATCAGATTTTAATACAAGTCTCCTTTCATCTTCATCTCCTTCTCCAAGCTCTCATGGCTTCTTCCTCTCTCTTTCTGTCTTTCTCTCTCTTTTTCTAATCTTTCTCTCTCCTCGTCACCCTCTTTCTCTCTCTTCTTGCAATCTTTCTCTCTCTTCTACACCCTCTCTCTCTCCTCTCCTTCTATCTCTCCTACCTCCTTCATTACAAGTGGTATCAGAGCTCTAGTTCTGATCCATTTAGTTACTTTACATGCTCAGTTACCATCCTTTTCAGTTTTAAAATCCAAGAAGCTTCAAGTACACAGTGACAGGCACAAAAATGGAGAAGCACTAACGAGCCACAGGTCAAGGACCAAGAGGATAGCAGTCAAGAGCATTAATGGAGTCCTTGGACCAAGATTGGAGGCTGGAACACCACATTTAGCAAGTCGTGGGTCTTGGTTCCAGCCTCCAATCTTGGACCAAGAGGATAGCAGTCAAGGACCAAGAGGATAGCAGGTCGTGGGTCTTGGTTCCAGCCTCCAATCTTGGTCCTTGACCTGCTAAATGTGGTGTTCCAGCCTCCAGCTTGGCAGGAGCTTGAGAATGAGGAGAGAGAAGACTGCATTTAGTACGAAAGAGTTAGTCTTGGTTACTTTTCATATGCAGTCTTCTCTCTCCTCATTCTCAAGCTCCTGCCAAGCTCCCATGGAGGAGAAACACCATGGATCTTCTCAACCTCAGCCCCAGTGATCTTCATCACTCTTTCTAAGCCTCACAAGGATCAAAGCCATCAGTTCAAGCTGTCCAGGGACTAGTTTGACCCTCCCTTTCTCTCCAAGAAGCAGTCTATAATTTTTGACGCAAATTTCGGGCTACATCTTGGGCAAAACCAACAGCAGACCAGGCCTCTTCTTCATCCTGGCTTTCTTCCCCATCATCTGACAATTCATTCCAACAAGATTGAAGCCTCATTTTCACCCTCTTCAACATCCTTTAGCCTTTGAAACCCTAACAGGTGCAGGACATGGATAGCCATGGATTCTCCTTCAGCATTTATTGATTCTTGAGGGCTTTTGTCTTTCTTGGCCCCAAGGACTTGTACCTATAGGAATCCTTGAAGAAGCAATCATCAAGAGGCCTGTACTTGAAGATGGACGCAAGATTGCAAGCTGGACATTTGGGGCAGTCATAGCCATAGACCACAACCTTCAATTTCTTCAAGTTCCCTTCAAGATTGGGTCCCAGGGCTTCAAGATTGGACTCCTTGCCATCAATGGAGCTTGTTTATTCAATGGGAAGAGCTATGGAGCACGGGAAGGCATTATGGGGTGAGATTTTGGGGCATTCTTCTTCTATGATCTTCAAGGCATGTTGAGAACTACTGGAGTTCAACCTTTCATTTCCCCATTGAAGAATCAAGCTTGAAGACTCAATTCTTGGCTGAAGTTGTCATCATGGAGCTAATGGGAGCATTGGAGACCGATCGTGGGGACATTGGCCACACTGATTCTTAGCCGTCTTCACCAATCTAAGAGGTAATTGACTCTTGAGCTCTCTTCTAATTTCATCCTCTTGGTGAGCCTAAAAAGCCTATTTTTGGAAGAGATTTAAGTAGTCAATCATGCATTTTCTTCCAGATTTCAATGCTTACATGCTGCCAATTTAATTTCAGTTCTCTCTTAGGCTTCCTTGCATTCAGGATGATCCATTCCATGCTGAAAATTCTCACTATTATTTACTGATTGCCTCACCCTAACCTCTTGACTTGTGATGATTACTTGAGTAAATATTAATCCTTGAAATCCATTGTAAATGAGGTGAGTTAGTAGGGAGTCACTGCTCGATAAGCCCTCTCCTTATTCCCAATTCAATTCCATGCAGCTCATGAAAAGGATTACTTCCAAGCCACCTTGCATAGCATACTGATTGCTTAAATAATAAATGTATGCCATATATACTCCGGGTGAGGAAAAAGCCCGATGCTAGGCGAGGTGGCAAGACAAAAGAGGGGTGACCCCCCCTTTCCATCAAAGACCCTAAAGGGGTGCACAACCCAACCCGGGGGGGAACTTTGCCCACCTCCTAATGATCCGCAACCCAAAGTTGCTTTGCAGGTGCAAGTACCCACTTGAAGAACTGAGATATTGACTTGGCACTGATGTATGGATGTATTACCGGCTGCAAATGTATGGAAATTTTATTGAGGATGTATTTGCAGACATGGGAATACATATGCAGTCAATGGCAGTGAATGCAATGCTTGGGATGTATGAGAGATGCCTATGCATGGGGAAATTGTGCTAAGAGATGCTTATGACATGCTCAATTCTGGAATAAGGATACAAATAGTGAATTGGATGACTAGGCAATGCATTATGCCACATGGGATGACCCTTCAGTCATGCATTGACAAGATAATCCATTGCAACCCCTTTCTTAACCCTCACAGGGTGCTGTAAGCAATTTGCTTGCATTTATAGAAGTAAACCTCCTCCCAAGAACTGAGGTATAGGTCTTGCAGAGTGCCACAGGTCCTACTAAGGGCTTTGATCAGTTTTGGAACTCTATTTGGACTCCACAAGATACTTATAGGTCAAAACATGTCTCCTATAGGTGTAGACAGACTGCTGGACTACATAGTACAGTAGTACTTTTCCTATTGCAAAATTTTTTGTATAAAATCTGAGAGCACATGCTTATGCTCAATTCGAAGAGGGCATCCTTGGCTTTGTTTTGAAAGAAAAAGTAGGTCAATGAGAGCTTCCTAGCTCAAGTTACGGGCAAAACAGTGACAAGTAGTCTAACGGGACTGCACCTAACCATGGTAGGGAATAAGGGAAAAACTAAGGCAAATGATGACCTTCAGCAACAAATAAGGGATGCACGTGCCCCGAGGGCTGAAACTAACCGTGAGGTGGAAGATGAAGGTTATTCTCATGGCATGGATAGCCTCAGTGCACTCACTAATACCCTCAATTCACATGAGACAAGGCATGTTGAGAGGCATAGAGAATTGATGGAAGGCATTGGTCAAATGAAGACCACTATGGACACCCTTGCTACCCAGCTCACTAAGTGGATGGAATTCCAAATGAAAGGGAAAGAACATGAGGATATATTGGGTATGCATGTTGAATGAGTGACGGCCCCACCAGTGAATGCAACAAATATGAGCTCTCAAGGCATTTTAGGGAGAATGGGCATCCCTAACAACACTTTTGAACAGGGAGAGCCTTCACATAGACAGGAGGAATCCATGAACAATGCAATGAGGGAAAATTTTTAGTCATCACAAGGGCCCGTGCCATCTATGCAAGCTCAGTCATCTTTTGGCAGAAAATTCTCTAACAATGGTTCATTTTTGGGTAGCCACATGGATCAACCTCAGTTTGGATATGTGGGACAGCCACCTAATCATGAAAGAGAGCTGAAAGACAAGATTGTCTTCTCAAAATTCAATGGTCAGTCATCATCCCTAGCTGAACTTGAAGAGTGGCTCTCCAAGCTTGAGGATTATTTTGACATCTTGCCCCGTAATGATGACCAAAAGATCCATTTTGCAACAATCCACTTGGAAGGATTTGCACATACATGGTGGAGGTAGGGACAACAGAAATAAAAATGCTTCAACCTTTGGTAGTCCAAGGTCCATTCCCATGGATTTGTATAAAGAAAGAAAGGAAAAAGGGCTTTGTTTCAAGTGTGGTGAGAAGTATAGCTGATCATGCCTCAAAATGTGCTTTTAGAGATGCTAAGGCACGGGTTCACAGCATGTTGGTATTTGAGGACTCAGAGGAGGACCCTGAGGATACACATGCTTTTATGATGACTGGTGAAACAGATGATGTTGATAAAGAATTTGCTCAAGAAGAGTTCTTTGACACTACTGACTCTTTTCCTTTTGACCCCGGTGGCCATTTATCACGGGGTATAGGTAGAAAGATCAAACCACATGCTGAAATACATACTACCACTGCTTATACCATATCAATGGATGCTTGGACATGATCCAAAAGCCCTAATACATTGTGTGTTAAGGGCCAAATTCATGGGAAGGATGTGTTTATACTCATGGACAGTGGTAGCACTCATAGTTTCATTAATAGAGCAGTCATGGATAGGCTAAAGTGTTTTCCCACTGATTTACAGCAGCCATTGAAGGTGCAAGTTGCCAATGGGGATGAAGAAATTAGCACACAAGTATGCCCTGTTGTTCACATTCAGGTTGCTGAAAATTTTGGATAGCAATTGGATTTAATTGCATTAGAAATGGGGCCTATAGATGTTGTCTTGGGTTGTGACTGACTGAAAACTTTGGGCACTATAACCATGTAATTTTCCTTGCTGTATATGGAGTTTGTCAGTGCGAAACAACTCATTCACTTGCAAGGAATTCAAAATGATAGTGAATTTCAGCTCATTACCAGCAAACAACTCAAGAAAGAGTTCAAGAAACGGTCCCAAATCTTTGTATTGCAGTTAAATAAAGAAAATTCAGATCAGTCCACTAAAATAGTAAAGAATTCAGCATTGAAAACTCTTTTAGAAGAGTACAAGGACCTCTTTCAAGTACCTATAGCACTACCCCCTAATAGATTTGGAGCCTCAGTCAAAGCCTGTGAACAAGCCACCTTACAGATTGTCTAGGTGAGAAAGAGAAGAAGTTTCCAGACAAGTCAAAGAATTACTAGACATGGGATTCATTGAGCCTAGTTCTTCATTGTATGCATCCCCTGTGTTATTGGTCAAAAAGAAGGATGGATCTTTCAGGATGTGCATAGACTACATGGATCTTAATAAGATCACCGTGAAGAACATGTACCCTATTCCACACATAGATGACTTGCTGGATGAACTCAAGGGGGCTAAGTACTTTACGAAGATAGATTTGAGGTCAGGCTATCACCAGATATGCATGAGGGTAGGGGATGAGGTCAAAACAGCATTTTAGACTGATCAGGGGCTTTATCATTTCTTGGTCATGCCTTTCGGGTTAACTAATACACCAGCCACATTTCACAGCTTAATGAACAAAATACTTCAGCCCTTTCTTTTCAGATTTATGCTTGTCTTCTTTGATGACATCCTCATCTATAGTAGATCACTGAAGGATCACCTTTGGCACATGAGGGAGGTGTTTGATATATTGAGGCAGCATAGGCTCTTTGCCAAGGAGACAAAATGTTCTTTCATGCAGATGGAGGTGGAATACTTGGGGCACATCGTTAGTGAAGATGGAATTAGGGCTGATCCTAAGAAAGTGCAGTGTATAAAAGACTGGCCCACACCTACAAATACCACTTCACTTAGAGGATTTCTTGGTCTCTCATCATTCTATCGCAGATTCATTAGGCATTATGCCACTATTGCAACTCCCTTAATGGATAGGCTTAAGAAAGAGTCCTTTTTCTCGGATGCCATAGCTGATAAGAGCTTTAATCACCTCAAAGAATTGCTTACCTCGGCACCCATGTTGGTTTGCCTAGATTTTTCGAAAGAATTCACCATTCAGTGTGATGCCAGTGGCAGAGGCATAGGGGCTGTATTGTTACAAGAGCATGGGGTTATAGCATTTGAGAGCAACAAACTTGCTGAAAATGAGATGACCATGAATGTATATGACCAAGAAATGCTGGCCATCCTTTATGCCATTAAGAAATGGCACCACTACTTGTATGGTAGCAGATTTAGGGTCAAGAGCGACCATAGGGTCCTCAAATACTTCCTCTCTCAGTCTAATCTTACCCCCAAACAACGCAGATGGGTAGCTACATTGCAGAACTATGACTTTGACATTACACAACACGGGGAAAAGACAATGTAGTTGCTGATTCATTATCAAGAATGTGGGCTTGTAAAGTTTAGCCATCATGGAACTTCATAGTGATTAGATAGAAGAGCTTCAGGAGGCCTATTTGTTAGACGCTAATTTTAGCCACATTTTTTAGAAATTACAGCAAGGGCATGTAGAAGAAAACTCTCCATATCAGCTTAAGAACGGTCTCTTATGGTATCAGGGCAGGATTGCCATCCCATACACTTCCCCATTCAAGCAAAAGATCATGCAAGAGATGCATTCTTCACCTATAGCTGGTCACTTGGGCATATTTAAAACTTATGACAAAATTGCTAAAAGCTTTCATTGGAAGGGCCTATGGAAGGATGTAAAGGATTTTTTCTTGAGCTACGTGTCATGTCAACAAAACAAAGACAGCACCTTAAAACCAGCTGGTTTACTACAGCCATTGCCTATGCTTTTATTTATGCGAAGGAACATGTGATTTAACTGACTAATTAAGGAAGTTGGTTGTATATGTTTCAATAAATGTACTATAGGTAATTTAAAAAAACTAAAGATTATACCGTCACCAGAGGAAAGCAGGTGGGCATGACCCCCAACAGGTCCCCGTATAGGGGTGGATCCCGGTTACCTAGGAGCTTTTCTAAATCGATCATAGAAATAGAAAAATGATAACTTGACCAACTAGACGTTAGATAGAATGGACTTGCATTATTTTAGGGGGCCGGAATGGGATTTAGCCTTATGGGCAAGAGGGTTGATGTACTACACTCTCATTTGTCTCCCATTCTCTTTGAACCAAGTGCAATGGCAAGTCCGCTTCACATTGAGTAATCCTATAGAAGTGGCAACTTGAAATTACTGATGCTAGCTGGCTGTTAGGAGACACATTTGATTTTAGAAACCTGAAAATTCAGGTTGATCCCAATGGGTTTGACCGCAACACTTCCGTTGCGATGTAGACTCGATGGGGTCTAAGTGACAAACCCCGTGATGTTCTAAGGGAACGCTGGGTGGCGTCATTTGGAAAACCTAGTGATGGACTACAGAAAGGTGCACCTTGGAAAGAGCCCTGGCGGACACTTCGCAAGAAAGAAAAATATGCCTAATAATCCAATGGGTCAATATCCCTATTATAAGTGCCATTATTCCTCCCAAAGGTTTTAACAAAATCAAAAGTTACTAGCCAATCTTCCTATCCCACATCTCCATATTAGGTCTAGATGCTCCAAGTCTTTCTTTTGGATTCTCTCCACAGTAGAGAGGAAGCTCGACTTCTTCAGAAAAACATGCTTAGTTTAAATGGTGATAGCCTACCCTGTACATGCCTTCATGCAAATTTCCTATTGATGCCTAGATAGGGAAATGATTTGCAAGATTGCTATGATCCCTACACATGTTAGACATGGCTAAAGGATGAATTCGCCAACCCCTCAAGGAGATATATACATGATCCAAACAAGAGGCCCACCATGTTTAATCACCATGCTTTTTTCTCCATGAGAACTCCTTGAGTGAGTCACCTTTGGAACATCTTTAACATCAATCAAGTCATACATCATATGAAGACGTTTCCACGCTTGAACTTCCTCTCTACTTCTAGTTTTAGAGCCATGCAATGCAACCTATCATATGGGGAAAGGACCATATTTTAGTCCCCCATGAAGATGACATTTGTACCTAGGTTTGATTGAGAAAGCCTTTTCCACACTTCATCCCTATCATGAGATTGATTGGGGACATAGACAAAAATAATTACTAATTCCACTTTGCCTTAAACGTAATCTAGTTCCTAGACCCACTACAAGCAACAAGTGAAGGATTAAGCTATTTTTCATAGATAAGAGTGGTACCACTTGAGCCTTTATCCTAGGCATCTATAAACATAATATGGTTTGGAAGTGACAAGGGCACATCACCACCATACCTGATTTCTTATAAGGCAAGTAAGTCTAGCTTCCTTTCTCTAATA